>NC_071334.1:71032436-71169936 GCF_027744825.2 Synchiropus splendidus | reverse complement strand
ACAGGCAGCCGCTCCTCGCCGTGACTTCACGTCGCCGTCGCCGCCGCAGCAGGACCAGGCGTCGCCCAGGATGGAGGTAACTGGCTCTTCTTTGACTTGAGCAGCCGTGCGAGTCACAGCAGCGAGAGGGGTGTGGGGAGGGGTCAGCACATGGCCGAGGACTCGACCGCCAAACTGTCACTTCCGCCTCGCCGCCGCCACACGCCTGAAGCTGGTGCCACTTCTGGTTTCTTCCACGCTGCAGGTCGGAGAGGAAACGAGTCACACTTCTCTCCAGTTTCATGTCTGTGTGATTGTGACTTCCACCAGAGGGCGCTGTGGTGCCAGGCCTGAGCCGCTCGGACCCGTGACCGGGTTTGACGCGGTCGGCAGCGTGGCACAGCGACGGTCCTCGTGATGCCATAGAGTCCGTTCTGCTCACCCGATTCTGACGAGTCAGGGCAACATGGCGTGGACGCTTGATGATGTCATCCCCGTAACTACAGCGCGTCTCGGTCGTCGTGGCGACGGGGGGCTGCGTGTGCCCGGCCTGGGGGGGCGGGGCCCCTCGTCTCCTCCCACAGCGTCATGTGACCGGCGACGCCTCTCTTCAGGAAGCAGAAGGAAGTTTGTGTTTCACAACATTGTTGCTCAACCTGCTGCCTCAGCGGCTTCAGTCATGTGACCCGGAGCACAACCTCTCTGAAGCAGGGGAGTGATGATGGCGCTCGCGTCGCCGTGGTGACGGCGCCGGGGGGCTGGCCCAGTCAGTTCAGACACCTGACTGTGTTGCCGTCGCCGTGACGACAGAGCTCATGTGATGGGCCTGCGCTGCGGTGACGCCAGGACCACACCACACCGTCCTTGTGGGGACCTCTCTGGCCCACTTATTTTGGAGTGTGAACCCTCCAATTCAGACTGAACCTTGTGGGGACCAGCAAGACTCTCCCCAACGTTGGGCCTCACGAGGACAGAGACACTTTCCCCAGCCTCTCAAACACCTGGCCCCTCCTCTTCTCTGGGGCCGGGTCGCGGGGGCAGCAGGGCCGGAGCAGGTCCAGAAGCCTTGGGTCTGAGCCGGGGCCTCCTGTCCAGGAAGGGTGGACCTCACGAGGAACTGGCTGACACGACTGTGAGCTGGGGTCAGGGGGGGTCGCTGGAGGGCCCCTCCATACATGGCAGCAGAGTCGAGGCTGCAGGGTCCCAGCTATCCGGGGAGTGTCTCTCCCACAACGTGTTCCCAGGCTCCAGCACCAGAAATAGCTCCCCCCGCCCCCCCAACTGATAAGAGCTGGAGAGTCAGGAGTGGGCGGGTCCTGACCCACTGAGAGCTGTCAGTCAAGACGGGTCACACGAAGGCTTCTGGGAGGGAGGGGGAGCAGGCGTCTGCCCCCTCACGACTGTCCCCCCCTCACGACTGTCCCCCCGCCCCCCAACAGGGCTCCGCTGGCGTCACTTGTTATTTCTCTGCTGTAGTTTGGCGCCTCCTGCTGGCAGCAGCTCGCTCAGGTCGCATCGTGACTCTCACGGCTACGTTAAGTGACACCCACCGTGGGGGAAGCGCCACCTGCGAGGGAGGCGGGTCACTTCCTGCTTCCTCTCTGGCCGCACGTGCACTGAGACGCAGAGTCGACGGAAACTTCAGGAAGTCTTGAAGCGTTGAGGGCTTCCTGTCACACAACAGCGCCAACAACCACTGTCCGCTGGCGTCGGTTCGGTGACCTCGCTTCCTGTAGGGAGAAACAGGAAGCGACAGGTGCAACGTCGCACCACCAAGTCAACACCATGGTGGCGGCCTGCGGTCACATGATGGCGGCGGGCGCTGGCGGGTCTGACGCTCCCTTCTCTCCCTCAGCGCCGCAGGAAGGCGCCGGCGTCCCTGCAGCTGAGCCGGAGCCAGGAGGAGGCCGAGCCTGGGGTGAGTCCAGCCGCCTCCCGGGCGCCGCTGTCTCCCACCCGCTTCAAGGTCAAGACCAAGAGCTCGCCGCTGATCGAGAGGCTTCAGGTGAGTGGGGGCGGGGGAAGGGGCGGGGCCTGTGTGATCGGCTCAGATTAAGCCGCTGGTGAGCTGAGGCGGCTGCTCACACGCCGGCAGCCATGGGACAGAAGGGCTGCCGCTTCTCCCTGCTCTTCTTCTCCCCTGTGCAGGTAGGATGGGAGCGGGCCCCGGGGTCGCGGGCCCCCCCTCACGCTCCTCTCTTCTGCCCCCTGCAGGCCAACCTGGCCCTGTCGCCCACCGCCCTGCTGCCGCCGCCGGCCCCGCTCAGCCCGTCCAGCGAGGAGGAGGAGGCCGCCGCGGGCTTCGGCAGCCCTCCAGGGGGCGCCCCGCTGCCCAGCTTCAACAAGGTGCGTCCCACCACGTGGCCCTGGGCCCGGCTGACGTCTGCCACCTCAGCAGCAGATAATCGGGCCGGGGATTAGAGCCTCACGCTCACCGGCCTCAGAGGGTGGAGCTTCCCAGGCTCACCCCGATCTCCTCCTCCCCTCAGACTCGAGCGCGGCTGTCCTTCAAGAGGCGCCTGCCGAGCCGCAAGCACCGCAGGTCGTCGGGAGAGGAGTCGCCTCTGGAGGACGGAGAGCAAGGTGCTGGGTTCCACTCCCCCGAGGAGGAGGAGGAGGAGGAGAGAGACTGTGAGCCCTCGGAGAAGAAGCTGGAGGAGACGAGCCAGGGTCTGATGGAGGAGGAAGGAGGGGGGGAGGAGGAGGAAGGAGGGGGGGAGGAGGAGGTGAGGGAGGAGGAGGAAGGAGGGGGGGAGGAGGAGGTGAGGGAGGAGGAGGAGGAAGGAGGGGTGGAGGAGGAGGAGGAGGATGCGGGCAGCCAGGAGGAGGAAGGAGGGGTGGAGGAGGAGGAGGAAGGAGGGGTGGAGGAGGAGGAGGAGGAGGAGGGTGCGGGCAGCCAGGAGGAGGCCAGCGGCTGCCAACTGTGACCTGCTGAAGACGCGATGGAGGACCAGCAGAAGGAGCAGCGTGCTGGAGCCTGGGCGGCAGGAGGAACCTCTGTGCCTTGGCGCCGTCAGCTTTGTTCGCGATGATGTCATCGTCCCGGGCGAGGGTTTGGCGTCCTCCTCTCGTCCCGTCCCGTCCCGTCCGGGCCCCAGGCGCCATGTTGCCGAGGGTCAGTGAAGGCAGCACGGCGCCACTTCTCCAGGCTTGACACGAGCTAGGTGGCGCTGCACATGTCAAATAAACTCTTGTGTTTCCCACTTGTCCTGACTCCCGCGCTCTGTGGTGGGGCCCCGCACGTGTTTTGAAGCGCGTCGGACCTGAAGCCGCTCCAGGGTTCTGCTCTCCGTCACTCGGTCGGCGTTCAGCCCTCACTGGCTCAAGTCCGTCCTTCAACAACGCAGCAGAAAGCAGTCTCCAAACAACAGGAGACAACAGGGCCGCCACTGGTCACGTGGTGTGGCCCCCGCGGCTTCTCGTGTGACGCTGACGGGGTCTGGATGGCGGTGGTTCAGCGCTGTCTCCCCCTGGTGTTCGTCACCGAGCACTGCACCCACCCTCTGACTCGGCTTCACTCGGCACTTGTCGGGGGCGGAACGCGACTTCAGTGTTGCGTTCTTGGACTCGAGGCACCTCCCACAGGTGGTTTGAGCGCGACGTCACAGGTGGAGCCTGGAGCCTGGAGTCAGGCCCCCCCCCCGCCACTTCACCCAAACCTGGAGCCTCACCTGCCGGACCAGTGGCCCACAGGCAGCGGAACCGAGCCAGACGAAGCCAGCCACGGACCTGCTGCGGTGCTGAGACACTTCCGGGTTCGAAGCCGAGGGCACGGAGCCCGCCCAACCGGGACGCGATCATGAGCAACGGACACGAACCCGACCCGGTGAGTCCGGCCTCGCCTCGCGCCTGACGAGGGTTGGGGCGCTAAAACGCGCAGAGTGGGTTCTGTTCCTAGGAGGCGCGCCCCCGCGGGCTACTTCCGGGGGCTTGTTTGACACAATCTGGAGGCGACTCCGTGACGTCACCGGCCCACACCTCGGACAGCAGGTCAGGGGTCACGTGGCCGCGCGTCCAACCTGACTGCAGACGCGCGTGGTTCCTATGGCCTCTGAGTTTGGATCCAGTCGCGTGTTGGCGAACCTCGGGCCCAGGTCCTGACAGCTGACTGGCTCTGGACTCTCTTGCAGGCCGGCGCTGCCACGGAGCAGGACCAGATGCTGAAGGTGAGCCTGCGTCCACCTGCTGTCTCCACGGCGACCGGCCTCACCTGACTCTGTCTGCGCAGGACAGCAGCGGAGACCAGCGACTCGTGGAGCCGGAGCGTCGCTCGACTCACAAGTACAGTCCAGAGAAGGTTTGAACACGCCTCAGCTCGCTGCGGGTCGCGCCGTGACTTGGCCCTGCGCAGGAGGTCGGAGGTCGGCTTCAGGCTAGCGCCGCCGCGAGCTAGTCAGAGTCTCCGCCCACTTCAGCCCAGCGACTTCCTGAAGGGACTCTCTCCTAAAGTGACTCACTCTTGAAGTGACTCGCTCTTGAAGGGACTCGCTCCTGAAGTGACTCACTCCTGAAGTGACTCGGTCCTAAAGTGACTCGCTCCTGAAGTGACTCGCTCCTAAAGTGACTCGCTCCTGAAGTGACTCGCTCCTAAAGTGACTCGCTCCTGAAGTGACTCGCTCCTAAAGTGACTCGCTCTTGAAGTGACTCGCTCTTGAAGTGACTCGCTCTTGAAGGGACTCGCTCCTGAAGTGACTCACTCCTGAAGTGACTCTCTCCTGAAGTGACTCGGTCCTAAAGTGACTCGCTCCTAAAGTGACTCGCTCCTGAAGTGACTCGCTCCTAAAGTGACTCGCTCCTGAAGTGACTCGCTCCTAAAGTGACTCGCTCTTGAAGGGACTCTCTCCTGTGAGGCACTGTTAATCTGGTGAATGTCAGCTGATAATCCTCAAATATTAGAGTGCGTCAATATTGGCGCCGCCACGTTGCTCCTCATCTGTGGTCCCACAGGGAGGCCATTGTCCCGGCCAACGTTTGTCAACACTGTGAGTGTGTGTGTGTGTGTGTGTGTCAGGTGAGCTGGAGTGGGACCTGGAGGCTTCACTGCTTCATGACTCGTGGATTGTGTTGTTGCTCTCCACACACAGGTCACTCCACCGGTGACCTGTGTGTGGAGCTGTGCCTCATGTGACCCGTAAATCAAGGTGACTTTGTCGCAGGCCGTCTGTGTGGATCCGTTGTCATGTGGTGACCTCGTGTAGAGTGTGGTGACTTCATGTCATGTGGTGACCTCATGTCCAGTGTCATCACCTTGTGTTATGACCTCATGTCATGTGGTGACCTCATGTCCAGTGTCATCACCTTGTGTTATGACCTCATGTCATGTGGTGACCTCATGTCCAGTGTCATCACCTTGTGTTATGACCTCATGTCATGTGGTGACCTCATGTCCAGTGTCATCACCTTGTGTTATGACCTCATGTCATGTGGTGACCTCATGTCCAGTGTCATCACCTTGTGTTATGACCTCATGTCATGTGGTGACCTCGTGTAGAGTGCTGTGACCTCCCGTGCCGTGACTTGGTGTCGTGACCTGGTGTGGTGTCGTGACCTGGTGTGGTGTCGTGACCTGGTGTCGTGACCTCATGTCGAGTGCTGTGACCTCCCGTGTCGTGACCTGGTGTGGTGCCGTGACCTGGTGTGGTGTCGTGACCTGGTGTGGACGTTGGTGTCATGAGTGTGGAAAGACTGACGTCTGCTCTCTCCGGTCCCTGGATGTGACATGGCTGCTCCGACGGCGTCGCCAGGGGAGCAAGGTGTGTCGGGTCAAGGAGGAGCTGAATGAAGTGGTTTTCTGGAAGTTCCGCATGTGGATGATCCTCATCTTCATCCTGCTGCTCATCGTGGCCGTCGTCCTCATCTCGCTGGTCTTGTGCTCACGTACGTGTCGGCGACTGGCGTCCCGCCGTGACCTGGGTGTGAGCTCAGCTCTCGCGCCTCTCCTCAGTGGTGTACCGGGACAAGGACGAGGGGTTCGACGCCTCCGCCTTCAACGTCTCGCGCCTGTTCAACGGAAGCTTCCGGATGGAGAGTCCCGCCGCCAACCAGAGCCGAGCGCTGAGGCCCAGGCTGCAGGAGCAGGTGAGAGTCAGGACAGGCTTGGACTGGCTGCGCTGGCTGTAACCCGTCGTGTGCTCTTCTGCCGCAGCTGGAGGCGCTGTACAAGTCCTCGCCTGCTCTGGGACGCTACTTCTCCTCGGCGGAGGTGGCCCCCCTCAGGTGAGAGCCCCCGCCTTCCCGCGCCCGACCCCGGCTCAGCAGCGCTGTCTCCTGACAGGGAGGACCCGGCGGTGGCAGAGTTCCGACTCAAGTTCCTGATGCCGGAGGCTCAGCAGGCTCAGCTGAGGAGGTTCACCCTGAGCCGGGAGATGATCTACAACGTCCTCAGGCAGTTCCTGTGGGAGCAGCCCGGCCTGCAGGTGGAGCCCTCCTCCCTCAGGCTGTCGTGAGACGCGCCTCTGTGGCGTGTACTACTGCGGACCGCTTCCCTGTGCTGGACTGGACCAGCGCGCTGCTCACGCCTGCCTGCTGGTGGCACCGCCGCCGCCGCCGCCGCCGCCTCCATCTGTTGCCCCTCATGAAACACTGAGATCTTTTCAATAAATGAAACACCAACATGACAAGTTGAAAACTACAACAACAATACTGTGCCGTCCCGGGTTAATGCTCCTGTTCCTTCAAGCGTTCAGGTGAGGCAGGCGAGTGAGGCAGCGGCTGAGACAGACTTCTGGGGTTTGTTCTGGGCTTGTTGAGGAGAGCCAGGAGCTGCGCTGCTTTCTACCACCAGACCACTACAGTACACCGTGTTTGGGTGAAATAAAAAGAAGAAACTAAACTGCGGAGCGGCTGTTGTCTCCGACCAGCAGGCGCTACAACACGCCGTTCAAATGTATTGACTGTGCTGCGAGAAGACGAGGACGAGCAACACCACGGACTGTCTGGCCTCATATTTTACAACTCCAACTCAGTGAGACCTTCCCTCGGACAAGTCGTCGCACGTCACTTCAAACTGGTATCGCGAGATCTCGCAAAACTTCTGTTTGGTCGGGGCTCCGTACCAAACAGTTCAGACATCAAACTTGTTTTTTCTTTTTTCAAACCAACTCTGGACACTAGAGGGGGCTGCAGTCGGCGTGACGTCACTCCCTGAGGTCGCCGCGCCTGAGTTGGCGTTGGACCCGGGACACGCCTCGCTCGGCGTGTCCAGCCACGTCTGCCTGCTGTGACGTAACGCTTCGCCGGCGCTAATCTTCTTACCGCCAGATTTAGCCCGCTGAGCTCTGATAGCCAGGTTCCTGGAGGCAGCGTCTCGGTCAGTGGGCGGGTCAGAGGTCACCGGAACATGATCGTGCGCACCTCCTCTCTCATGACGCTTTCCGCACACGCGACGTGGAACCACCCAGAAAACTGGGAGCCGCCGGTGACCCACCCCGGGTCAGCCCCAAGACTCGCCTGATGGTCAGGGTCTGGCTCGCGGGCCGAACATGAGACAGGAGGGTGGAGGCCACGTCTCTGTGGGACTCCTGAGGGAGGACGGACCCGTCAGCCGAGGCCTTCCCTCTGAAGCAGCCCACAACACGGTGGTCCTCACAGAGGCGTGAAGCTCCACGCCTCTGTGGAGGTGGTGGAGGTGGAGGCCCTAATCAACCAGGAGCCAGAGGCGTGAGGTGACGGGCGGGAGTCCTGTCGTCTGCACTGGAGAGGGTGAGGTGAAGAGCTGCTGGCTTCACTGTGTGCTGGGACGCAGCCGAGATGGTTCCCGCTTCACTGCGGGACATGCCAGCGTCCGGCTGGCGGGAGCGGGCCAGGGATGTCACCATAGCAACGGCCTTGGTCACGTCACGTGCTTTTTTGCTGGAGGCCGATTTGACCTCAGCTCACGTGCAGGCCTTGAGTCTGGTCTCCAGGTTCTTGATACCGAGACTCATTTTCAGTCTTTGAACCTTGTTTCAGTGGCTCACTCTCAGACTCATTTCAAGAGTCCTGACCTTGGAGCTGACCTGAGCCTCGGTCACACACGGTCACGCACCACAGGGTCCTTGTTTCCAGTTGGCAGGAGAAAAGCCTCTCCCTGCGCTCCTCGCTCCGGCCCGCTCGCGCTCGACGCCGCTCCTCGCTCCGGCCCGCTCGCGCTCGACGCCGCTCCGGCTCGCTCGCGCTCGACGCCGCTCCTCGCTCCGGCCCGCTCGCGCTCGACGCCGCTCCTCGCTCCGGCCCGCTCGCGCTCGACGCCGCTCCGGCCCGCTCGCGCTCGACGCCGGCCTTCAACTGGCCCGCCGTGTGCCATCATCGGTCCAGGCTTCAGGTGGCTGTCTGGACTGAAAGTCTTCTCCCTCCGTAACAGACAGGGAGTCTGAAATGGCATCCAGTGTCCCAGTGTGAGCCACTAGGAAACTCCAGCTGCGTTGAATCAAGTGTTCAGCAGTCGCAGTCTCCACTCGTGTATCGCACTGTTTCAGGCTGTTAAAGAGAAAAAGCACCCGTTCTTTTCACTTGTGCTTAGTAGTGCATGTTTGTTTGCGTAACATGAGCCACTCCCTGTTGTTCTGAGCAGGAGTTGCCGTCTGAACAAACAGCAATATATAAAGTTCCCTGCTTAAAAATCCTGTTGTTGGGCTGCACAAAAGTGACATTTGAAGTCCCTGGACACCTGCTGCGACTCTCTCCGGGGAGGGGGGTGGCGCTCAGCAGCCCACAGCTCTGCTGAGCTCAAGTCCACAGTCAGAAACAAGCGCTCCAGACCCAGCTGGGAGCCACATGTGTGAGGTGTTCAGGCTGGTGAGAGGAACACAGGGCTCAGGAGTGAGAGCAGGTGTGATGAAGCAGCAGCGGAGGGGAGTGGCCTCAGGGCCGCGGCGTCAGAGTTGCACAATCACTCCCCCCACCCACTCCCCCGCCGTGTGCACGCCAGGTTCCGATCTTCTGGGAAGACTCGCTGCTTATCTCATTAAGGCCTTATGTCCTCTTTGGTCCTCCCTGGACTTAGAGCTTAGCGCGGTCAGAGCTGAAGGTTCCCGCCGGAGCTCACTTCGGTCTCCGTCCGAGCTTCGCCGCCGCCGGGGCAGAAGAATGGGCGCCCACAACTCCAACCTGGACGACATCCTGGAGGAGGACATGCACCACTGGTACACCAAGTTCATGAGGGAGTCTCCGTCGGGGCTCATCACGCTGTTCGAGCTGAAGGCCATGCTGGAGATGAACGGCATGACGGAGGAGGCCAGCAGCTACGTGGACCAGGTCTTCTACACCTTCGACATGGACGGGGTGAGTGGCCACGGGGAGAGAGGGAGGCGGGTGAGGAGCGGGCTCCTTCAGCCTGAGGCATCTTCTGCTGGCAGGACGGCTACATCGACTTCGTGGAGTACATCGCCGCCATCAGCCTGCTGCTGAAGGGCGAGATCAACCAGAAGCTCAAGTGGTACTTCAAGCTCTTCGACCAGGACGGCAACGGCAAGATCGACAAGGAGGAGCTGGAGACCATCTTCAAGGTGCGTGGTCTCCCTGAATCTCGGCGGATTAGTCAGCTCGCCGGTAATCCCGGCCGTTACCTAATCTCGCCGCTAATTCGGGACCCGACCCCAATCTTGACTGGGAGGCTTTGTGTTCTGTGATGTCACGGCAGGCCATCCAGGACATCACACGCAGCTACGACATCCCGCCGGAGGAGATCGTCACGCTCATCTACGAGAAGATCGACGTCAACGGAGAAGGTGAGCTGCGCCAGCGCTCGTGTCACAGCGCCCCCCGGTGGTCACGCACGGTAGCACGCGGCCTGACCTCCTCAGAGTGGAGTCCAGCTGCAGCTGAACACGCCGTCCTTCTGTCAGTCCAGACGCGGCCAGCGTGAAGCTCTGTGCCGGGAGAGCCTCCTCAGCTTCACCCCATCACAGGCGGCAGGCCCCAGGCTCTTCAGTCAGGAACCTGTTCTGAGCTCCTCACGACAGAGCTGTGAGCCTTGGTGACACCTGCTCTTACTTCAGCCAGGGGGCGCTGGTTGGTCCAGCCTCATCATCTGAGTCAAGACCAAGGTTCCCTCTAATCAACGGTCCCTCTCGGCTACGCGTGTGCACAATTGTGCACAGCTGATACAATCGCAGCGCACGAAAATATCACCGCGTGTTTCCTCCCTGTCCTCCGCTGCAGCGTGCGCCCAGTGACGGCGCTACATCCACAGCGTGGAAGGAAGAGCAACTGGAAGAGCTGCCATCTGAAGGGAACTATTGGAGCTGGCTGATGTTGAGGAGCTGCTTTCTCTTCAAATGTTGGGGGGCGGAGTCACGCAGAGGAGAGAGGACGGTCGGGTTTCAGACCACAGAGAGAAGACGCTAGTCAGCTGAGGAGATGAAGTGTGGAGTCAGTGGAGAAGAGACCTGTTCCTTCTTCACTGGAGCTCACTGTTCCATGAGGAGCGCTCGCTCACAGAAGACAAAAGTCACTCTCACCACAGACGGGTTCAGGAGCCTCATCCATCCGTGTGAGAAAGGAGCCATGTTTGTCAAAGTTGCTTCAAGTTCTTTGACGGCCAGCGCACACCTCAGTGCTGTCATGTGACTTCACTGACTAGACTCAGTCGACTTGTTGTGTCGGAAGATTCTGGAGATATATACCATGAATATATGACATGAGGATTCAGTTGAACAAATGTGTAAAGAATCCATACAATTCCAAGCTTTTATTTTTCATTTTGAACTCCACACATGAGCAGCGCGCAGCTGAGAGCGGACCTTCTCCTCTCCTCCAGCAGGCAGCTGTGGGTGGCAGCTCTGGCTCAGTGACGGCCGTGCTTGGTGGGACCTGGTCCCCCTGAGCCTCAGGTGAGGGTGAGAGTCCGAGGCGTGACCCGCTCTGTCTGTGTCCCTCAGGCGAGCTGACCCTGGAGGAGTTCATCAGCGGGGCCCGGGAGCACCCCGACATCATGGACATGCTCACCAAGATGATGGACCTGACGCACGTGCTGGAGATCATTCTGCTGGGACAGAAGAAGAAAGTCAACTGAGCAGAGATGGAGCCAGTCGTCTGCCGGCTCAAAGCCTTACAGCCAGAGGAAGGTCTCGCAGCTGGGACCCGCCTCCTCCCGGAGCCGCTGCCGAGTCAGCGAAAAGACAAACCTTCCCTTCCTCCTACGTTTTCCCGACCACGTACCCCACTTCCCCGAGAAGCCACGCCCACCGCCGCTGCAAACCAGTCCCAGTCACACACGACTCAACCGCATCTTCAAGACTTCAAAGGAAAAAAAAGAAACCTAGTCATCAGTGCTGTGATTTTAATGTTCCTCATGAGAAGCATGTGTTTTGGTGGCCAGCTCTGGAGGTCGGTGAAGATCTGACCGGAGCAACACGCAAGACTCGAATGACCTGGAGACAGTGTTTGGAAGCTGTGCGAGGGTGACGCGGGAGGTCAAGGACGTTTCAAGGGCAGGGCCTGTCGGATCAAGACCCAGAGCCAGGTCTGCATGGGGCGCTCCGAGGACTGTGCCTGGACCCCAGCGAGTCTCGGTCCCCGCCCTCACTGGACCGAGACGTGCGCTGTGTCGTGGCAACACCAGCTCCAACCGAGATCTGCAGCCCTGTGTGGCCACGGCCGTCGTTGGTATTGACCAGATGGTTTGTCAAATGAAAGCTATTTTTACAAAACTTGATTTCCCCCCATAAATAACTGAACACATCCATGTATTGTACTGCTGTTTTCTATATTCACTCTGAACCCACAAGCAAGAGAAGGCAACAAAACCTTGGTGGTGTTTGGTGTTCCTCCATCTAAAGTTCAAAGCAGAACCAGAGGGGTTGAACTTCAGTTTACCTGAGACGATCCGTCCGTGTGTGTGTGTTTACAGCTCCTCACCTGCAGGCTGCCAGAGGCCTGAGAGAGATGCTTAAACAGACTTTCTTTCACAAGACAAGGATCCTGTCTGTCACTCAAGCCCCGCCCCCCCATCGGTGGGAGGTTCAGTCAGCTGCATTACAGCAGGTGAGCTGATGTTTCAGGCTTCCCCCGAGCCCAGTCTCTCCTGGGAGTCACTGCACAGCTGGTGAGGAAGCCAGCGGTCAGTCCTCTGGCTCAGCTCTATTTGTGTTCAGTTGCTTTTCGCTCTCTTCTCCACCATCTGGTCCCACATCCTCTGGTGTTGCGATCTGCTGGAGCTCCGCCCCCTCTCAGCCTCGAGCCGAGGTGACTCTCGGCCAGATCTGCGGCGGACGCCGCGACCGCCGGCCCGACGTGACCTCAGCCGCGAACATAGGAAACACCAAGGTCGGCAGCGAAGCCGGCGGGTGAATGATCCGCCGCAGGTTCACTCTAGTGCAGGTGTTTGGAGATAAGAGCGGCGCATCAGGCGAGCAGGTTACGTAACGCGGCGCTCAGGCCGCTGCATATATATAGAGCAGCAGTGGAGCCAGCGGCCGCAGCGCAGCAACATGGTCGACGCCAGGGTCCACAGGAAGAGCCTGCCGCTGGCCCTCAAGAGGTACAGCGCCATCATCGGCCTCATGGAGCAGACGGTCCTGCTGCCCAGCCTGCTGAGGGACGTCCCCTGGGACGGCTCCGGCTCGGAACCCGAGGCCGGCCGGGACCTGTACGACACCTTCCTGATGCTGAAGGCCGTCAGGAACACGGTGGAGAGCGGCCTGGTGCCTCTGGAGGAGCAGGCCGCCACGAGCAAGACGCTGGAGACGCTGCTGGACTCGGACCCCGAGCGGCTCTTCCGCTTCCACCTGAGAGGACTCTTCTCCGTCATGAGCACGCTGACCGACGCCAGCCGGAGCCTGACGCAGCGCTACATGGACATCATCGGCTTCTCCGAGTAGAGGACACGTCACGTCACGTCGGCAGAGCCCCAATAAAAGCTGGCGCAGACTCACTGGCGTCTCTTCAGAACACATTTATTATTTACATTATTTACGGCTCGCGGCTAGCGGATGGGATGGAAGGGCTCCACGATCTCCGCCAAAGTCTTTTTGTCTGTGGGGGGGAGAGAGAGAGATGAGCAGATGGATGAACTCACACACTGTGAAATAAAGGATAAAAGAAACGGGGGAGATGGAAGGAAAACTCAGCTCAATAAAGGCCGTGTGGGGGAGGGACTCACCCTGCGGCGGGAAGCGCTCGGGGTGCTGCCTCACGTACTCCCTGATGACCCGGTCCCGCTTGGCGTAGGTGTAAGTCTCGTACTTGGAGAGGTGGTAGCCCAGGAACCAGCCCACCGAGCACATCAGCACCTGCCGGTGGACACCTGCCAACACGAGGGGGAGTGGGGGGGCACACCACAGGTCAGAGTCAGGCAGGTGCACGCCGCCGCCGCAGCACACACACACAGAGGCCGGGAGGCCCGGGGCCCAGCAGTGACCGGGCTCCGGGGGCACCAGCCTCTGCATGCGCTCTTGTTGTGAGGCTTCACCCTTTCCCCAGCCTCTCCCCCTACACACACGGAGTCTGCATCCTCACACTGAGGCTTCACCTCGCGGGGACCAGCCACACACAATGGCACGCGGACCTCACAAGGACAGTGTTTCGTACGCTCACCCACGGGAACAGCAGGCTTTCACTGGGACAAACGTCCCGGAAACGCGTTGCGCGAGGTGAACTCCGAACGTTCGTCGTGCTAACACGAAGCGTCAGGACGCAGAGCGCAACCAAGTGGCGGCCGTCAGTTTCACAACAACAAGGCCCGGGTCTGCTCCCCCGCTGCTCTCGCGGCCTGGAGCTGGCCGGAAGTGCGCGCAGATGGGGCGCACAGTCCCACAACACACCTGATCGCAGCGCCGGCCGGTGCATGAAGACGTTGTGGAGCAGCGCCGTGGCCCAGCCCGCGAGCCCCAGGTGGACCGAGTAGCGGTTCACCAGCCCAGGCGGCGGCAGACACTTGGCCTCGTCCGGCAGGAGACCCATCGCCACCAACGTCTCGGAAAGCCAGCGACTGTCTCTGACCTCTGTGCGCAGCTCCGGAGGAGGAAGTCAAGGGCACGCTGCGTGTGTGCGCCGCAGGAAGTGTCCGTGCGGAACACGCGGCCCGGCTCAGTGGTTCCGCTGCCCCTGGTCGCTTGGCTCCGGTCCTCGTCCCGCACTGGGGAGTTTCTTAATATTAGTGCTGTTACGGCCGCGGAGCAGCGCCACAGTGTCCAAACAAAGAGCGGCCGGAGAAACAGACCCGCAAGTGTTTCCAGTCATGTAGACGTTGAGCTCAATGCCACAGCCACCAGAGTTGAGTCGTTTATTGGGCGTTTGACTGAGTCGGACTCGAGGTTCTTCTGTGACGTGACGTCTCTTGTTTCAACTGTATAGAGACGGAGAGCCGCCTTGGGTTGGGTACATGACGGTAGTGACGGGACAGGACGCGCGTGTGAAAGCGTGTTTCGATCCGTTTGCTTCAGCTGCTGCGGCTGCAACCAAGGGCAGCGGCGACGCTCTGCTGGAGAGAGGCTCGTCCAGTCATTCAGTCACCGACGACACCTTCATGTGAAGTCTCTGGGCCACACGGCTGGATCTTGTTCTCGCACGAGGGGCAGAGGTGCTGGAGATTGAAAAGAGTTGCCACTGATGGCTGACAGGCGTCTCCCTCGGTGACTCGGAGTAGAGCCGCTGCTTCAGGTGTTGCAGGACGGGCCAGCTGACCCAGATGAGAGCGTCTCCGGCTCCCTCAGTCAGACGGATGTCTGGAGCTGCCTGTTCAAGCTGCTGCCCCCGCGACCTGCCGGCAGGGGAGCATGGATCTTGCAGCGCTTCCGTGTTGGACCACTGTCGGACCAGCAGCTTCCTGCTGTGCTGAACCCGCCTCCAGCTGAGCTCCGGTCCTGAGCGAGTCTCTCGTGATGGTGTTGGGGTCACGGAGGCCACGTGACCGCGGTGTGGGACTCACAAGTGTAGGCACCCCTCAATTATTATGATTTATTTTTATAACGTTTTGTATTATTTTGTCAAATGAAAATACTTTTTGGATGCATGCACAGATTCACGAATAGGCGCAGACATTTAGTCAGGCATGTCAAGGACGGCTGAAGGCTGCTCGGGTGGACTCTGCAGGTCCATCTCACTCATTAGCGAGGATGAACCTGCAGACCAGTGACGCGTGACTGTGTTGCAGGAACTTCGATAAAAGATCCTGTTTGTAGACTTCAGCGCTGCCTTTAACACAATTCTTCCAGCTCTGCTTGAAGACAAGCCTCGCCAGCTGGACGTGCCTGACTCCCTCTGCAGATGGATGACACTCGGACCCTCAGCATCGGGTCTCCTCAGGGCTGTGTTCTCTCTCCATGGCTCTTCTCCCTGTACACTAGCTGCTCCACCTCCAGCCACGAGTCTGTGAAGCTGATCAAGTTTGCGGACGACACCACCATCATGGGGCTCATCTCAGATGGAGATGAGTCAGCTTACAGGATGGAGGTGGAGCGGCTGGTGTCCTGGTGCAGCAACAACAACCTGGAGCTCAACGCTCAGAAGACGGTGGAGATGGTCATAGACTTCAGGAGAGTCACAGCTCCTCCGTCCCCTCTCATGTTGGCTGGTTCACCCATTCCTATTGTAGACTCCTTCTGCTTCCTGGGAACCACCATCACTGAGGACCAACCATCAGGTCCCTCATCAGGAAGGCCCAGCAGAGAATGTTCTTCCTGGGGCAGCTACGGAAACCACGACTGCCGACGGAGTTGCTGGTGGAGTTCTACAGGCCATCATCCAGTCCATCCTCACCTCCTCTATCACCGTCTGGTACAACAGCGCCACCTCCAGGGACAAGAGCAGACTGCAGCGCATCGTACGTTCTGCTGAGAAGGTGATGGTTGCAGCCTGCCTCCTCTTCAGGAGCTGTGTGTCTCCAGGAGCCAGAGACGTGCAGGTGGGATCAGAGCCTTCGACCCTTCTCACCCTGGACATGGACTGTTTGTTCCTCTTCCCTCTGGCAGGAGGCTGTGCTCCATCCAGACCAGAACCTCCCGTCACAGGAACAGCTTCTTCCCCTCGGCCGTCACACTGTTTTATTTCACTTTATTTATTTATTGTCAGCACTTTATTCCAAAACCCTTTCCTAGTTGGTGGGCTCCCCACTGACCATGGCAATACATTTGATTGTGATTCTGAAAACCTCCACGCATGTTTGGACATTGATTCGTTGTCCTAGCGAAAGGTGTCTCGGCCCTCAGGTCACCTCACCTGCGTCTCTGTCCCTCGCCTCGTTAGACGCCTGACTGGCACCACTGGATTCATCCTGTCGTGACGTCAGCGATGTGGCGACCTCATGCCGTTGATGCCTCGTGTTTCTTCGTCAGTTCGAATGCCGTGGATCGAGTTATTCACTAAATGACGCTGATTTCAGTCACCTGCACCCACAACTAACGGCCGGAAGAAGGCGACTGAATCGGAGGATGTTGTTGTTCGTACGTCTTCACGACGCGCGCTCCCGCGCGCGCGCACGCGGCATGCCCTGCCCAGCTCCGGAGGTTCTGAGCAGCTCGCCACCGATGCGGCCCAAGTAGAGGCGGTTCCGGGGACGGCCCCGGCTTCTCTGGTGAGTCCGGGCTGGGTGTGGGCTCCATCTTCCGTCCTGCTCGGGTTCTGTGTGCTTCAAGATGGCAGCTAGCTGCTAGCGCTAGCATCCCCGCGGCGGCAGCAGAGATGGAGCCGCTGCTGTGGTTCTGCTCGCGCCGCGTCTCTTCTGTTGAGGCGCGTAAACGACCCAGATAACGGAACCGTGTCGGTTCGCTCTGCTGTGGCCGTCGTTGATCCGTGGTGACGTCACGTGACGTCTTCAGCTTGGACATTCGTGTTCGTTTGTTCAGGTGAGTCGGGTTCTGATCCGGGGGGTGCGGTGCTCCGGCAACAGTGGCCTGGTCTCGCCCACCCGGAGACTGGACTGGATGAGGTGGAAGTGGAGCTCCCGGGCAGGTTCCTCACATGTGGCTGGACTCTGGCGAGCTGAGCTTCAAGTTCACAGTTGCTGCACACTGACAGGTTCAGAGGTCTCAGCCGCCCCCCGGGGTCAGCGCGGGCCAGAGTGTGGTTTCCGACCTGCTCCGTGTCACTGACCTGCTCTTGTGTCTCAGCCCAGCGTGAGCATGGAGGACTATGACTACCTGTTCAAAATCGTTCTGATCGGGAACGCCGGCGTGGGGAAGACGTGCCTGGTCCGCCGCTTCACTCAGGCACGTTGGTTCAGGAGCGTCGCACTGTCTCAGAGCGCTGGCTGACTGACCCGGGCCTCTCTGCCCACAGGGGCTGTTCCCTCCCGGACAGGGGGCGACCATCGGAGTGGACTTCATGATCAAGACGGTGGAGATCAGGGGGCAGAAGGTCAAGGTAGCGGCGCCGCGCTCTTGTCCCGGCCTGCTTTCCTGGCGCTGACCGCTCCTGCTGTCTCCCCAGCTGCAGATCTGGGACACGGCCGGCCAGGAGCGCTTCCGCTCCATCACTCAGAGTTACTACCGCAGTGCCAACGCCCTGATCCTCACCTACGACATCACCTGCGAGGACTCCTTCAGGTGCCTTCCTGAGTGGCTGAGGGAGATCGAGCAGTACGCCAACAACCAGGTGGTGACTATATTAGTCGGTAAGTTGGCCACCTCCAGGATCGGCGTCTTTATCCTTCCGTCCAGCGGTCCACGGTTCGCCTCCTCAGTGCTCGCAGCCATGTCACATGACCCACCGCTGACGTTGGTGCAGCTGCCGGTGCAGGCCACCACATATCGTGAGACCAAACTTGAGTGCAGAGCATTGAAAAATCCATGCTTCGAGTCGCAGCCTAGTTGAGCATGATGCTCACTGTCAGCTGCAGCTCCAGAGGTGAGCTGCACGAGGGAGCCCTCTGGTGGTCCGCCGACGTCACTGCATGCGACCGGCTGTGGACAGTGTGGCTCCGGTGGCGTCGCTGTGCCCTTGCAGGTACCAAATGTGTCCGACCTGCCACGGAGTGATGGCGTCACATCCGGCATATATCATCTTTTTCTAATGTTTTAATGAGCCCAAGGAAAGTGAAATAGGATGTCAAGGCGTTTTCTACCACATGCGCAGCATTTATTTCCACTAAACACCATGTTTGTCATGGAATCGTTTGCCAAGTTTACGTCCGTTCTTCTCCGCCGTCTGCGGAACAAGGCGTCGTGACTGGCTGACACGTGATGGGTCATTCGTCTGGATGGTAGCAGATGATCAGACCAGACGCTGGCCGTGTCTTGGAGGTGACCTCTGCGAAACCCTTCTCCTGCAGGTAACAAAATCGATCTGGCAGAGAAGAGGGAGGTTCTTCGACAGCGGGCCGAAGACTTTGCCGACTCCCAGAGCATGCTGTACCTGGAGACCTCGGCCAAAGAGTCGGACAACGTGGAGAAGCTCTTCCTGGACCTGGCCGGCCAGCTGATCCGCGAGGCCAAGCAGAATAGGCTGGACAACAGTGACACTGCCCCCATGCCTGGCGAGGGTAAAGCCATCAACTACCTGAGCTGCTGCAGCATCAACTGACTGGCCCGCCCCCGTCCGTCCCACGCGTGGACTCTGTGGAGCCAGCAGAGCGGGGCCGTCTGTCATGGACGTTCACCAGCAGTGTTGCGTGACTCCTCCCCCTGCTCCCACTAACATGTTTACATCCGCGTGTGTCCGTCGCCCTGCTCAGTCCTGAGACGTCTCAGACTGTGAACTTGCTGCTACTGAGTGTTTTTAGAACGAACCCTTCAGTATTTGCTCCTGTTTTCGTTGCCATGAGGTGGTGGACTTTCCCGCGGCCTCTTCAGCTTGTTTTGCTGTAACCTGTAGTGGTCTCCCTCATGATTGCTGTACTGTACTGTACTGCAGCGCGGCGGTCTGCTGGCGCTCCTGATTGGAGTTTTTGTGCAGACCTGTGGCAGCCCTTCCTTCATCGTTGGTTTGGGACGAGGCGCCGCTGGTGGCCAACAGGAGGCTGCAGGACGTGTCTTGTGTGTGTGTGTGTGTCCCCAACATGACTCCACCCTGTCCTACTCAATAACAACACTAAACTCTGGTTTGGCTTGTTGGCTCTGTAGAAGCACCGCTCTCCAGGTCAAGTCAATGTTGCTGACTCAGACGTCAAGTCGACGACTCGGAGTGGCTGCAGCCAAGACAAACACATCCGCCGCCGCAGATTCTTTTGAAGCAACCACACTGGCGACTGACACCACAGTATCCCTTTACCTCATTGGACCTGTCTGGAGAAAAACGTGGTTCGAACAGACCGGCTTTCCTGTTGACGGTCCAGTTGGGAAAGGCTTCATATCTATGTGACAGCGCCACACTGCCGCTATGACTCCAAGTCCCACAATGCCTTGCGAGTACACAGTACAGGCGCTGCTCTGTTAGCCTAGCCTAGCTAGCTCGCTGCTCATGCTAAGCAAAGTGGTGAAAACCACCGGAAGTGCGTTCCCCCACCCCCCAGAGCTGGACTCCGACGTCTTCCCGCTGACAGGAAGATTCACTTCCCCGACAGGACGCGTCAAGTGGTCATGGTGTGTCCAGGACGCAGCGATGGCGGCGCCGCGGCTCCTGCTCTTCTGCCTGTGCTGGCTTGACGCGGCGGCGGCGGCGGCGGCGGGGCCCTCCGTGTCCTCCTCCTCCAGCCACAGCCCGGTCTCCTACCGGACCTGCTTCTTCGAGCAGAAGGTGAGCTCCAGTCGACGCTGCGGACACTCTCTTTCCCATTCGAAACCGCTGCTGTCGACGCTCGCTCCGGCTTCACGTCGTTCTCTTCCGCCGGTCCCTCGCGCTTCCTCGTATTCCTGACGCTCGGTCGTCTTCAGCGTCTTCGTGGTTGTCAGTGCGAGCGGTCAGTGAAACACTTCGAGCAACTCTGACCGCCAGTTCTGTTGACGCTCCCGTCTGCGGTTCTGACCTGTGTTGGGGTCCCTGCTTCACACCCGCGCTGTGCCACGCCTCGCCGAACTTTCCACTTCAGCTACTTCACGGCGCTTGTTCGAGTTGATGCCGACGAGGGCAGAGAGCCCAGCACCAGCCAGGAGGTGGCCCCAGAGCAGCGCCTCTCCAGTCTGGGATGGTGGTTCACAGTCCAGTGCAAACCATCACCTCCTCACCCCGGGTCCCCCCCCCCTCCCCCGTGCTCCGCTTCACACTCTGGTTTCTTCCTGCAGCTGCTGGCCAGTGCTTGGTTCTGATGTCAGTGTGTCGGACCTGCTGTGTGAGCCCGTGCCCCCCGGTCACCGCAGTGACTGGTGGAGCGTCCGGCCTGTGAAATCCCGGCCCGTTCTGCCGCGGGTCGCAGTGACGGCAGCCGAGCGGACAACAGCTTCACTTGGGTGGGCTCCAGCGCGGCTCCTCACGCCTGCTGCCACCAGGAGACCAGCCTCACTTCCCTCCATTGTCTCCATCATCCGGCACTCGGCCCCTCCTGAGACCGAGAGCAGCACCGGGACCTGCTTCCTGGTTCCCTGCTGCCGGGAGAGCGCCGGCTCACGCTGACCTGTATCCCGAGTTATCTCTGGAGAAACCAAAAGTAAAGCCATGCATGTCACTTCCTGGGATGCTAAGCCACCTGTGGTATGGTTTTGAGTCGGAGGCACCTGATGAGAGTGTGAAAAGCGCAGAGACTTTGCTCTCGCCAATGTTCTGCCCTGCAGACAGTGATGGACAAAGACAGTTACGAAGCCATGGGAGACGCAGGCCGTAGAAAGTGCTTTGCCAGAGAGGACATTTACCATGGTATCTGGAAATAACACGAAAAAACAAAGTCATGCATGCCACAGCCAACAAAATGAACACGTGCATGTCACTTCCTGGGCCCCGTAGATCCAGTCAGTGTCACAACTCGGGCACACGGGGGCGCCAGAAAACCGCTGCCGTCTCAGCACTGGGGCTTGAGAGGAGCGGAGCAAAGCCTCCGGCCGCGGGGGACCGCTCTGGCGCGGTTCTGGTGACCCGTCACTGAGCGGCCCGGGCCTGTGACCCCTCTCTGCAGATCGATCACTTTGGCTTCCTGGAGGACGGCACCTTCAAGCAGCGGTACCTGGTGTCAGACCGGCACTGGCGCAACCCTGGCGGACCTGTCCTGTTCTACACCGGCAACGAGGGCGACATCACCTGGTTCTGCAACAACACGGTAGGACCGTGCGGCCCTCCCCAGCTGCTCCCAGCCTGATGTCTCCTCCCTGCTCAGGGCTTCATGTGGGACGTGCAGGAGGAGCTGGGCGCCATGCTGGTGTTCGCAGAACACCGCTACTACGGAGAGTCACTGCCCTTTGGGCCAGACTCCTACAGGGTGAGTGAGCCCGCCTTCCTCGTTGCTACTGTGTGTCTGTGGCCCAGGAATCGGTGGGACTGGCGGCGGAGACGGTTACGGCGGCGTCACGTGCTGTTCTTCCCGTCGACAGCTCTTTAGTTCTTATTGTTCAGAGCAGGCTTTTAGCTTGGAGGGCGTCTGGGCGTCTGCACAACATGAAAAAATGCGGCAGGTGGGACAAATGTGGTACCTGCACCGCCATATACCAGACCGGCCAAGCTATGGTCGAGAATCGGGCCTCCATTTTTTCATGTTGTGCAGGCGCCCTCCGAGCTAAAAGCCTGGTTCAGACCCTGAAGCGGACGTCAAACACGTGACCCGGGGGACACCCGGTTCCAAGCCACATCCACTGTAACTAAACGGGAGCAGCGGCAGGCCGTGTTGGGTCTGGTTCTGATGGTGAGACGTGACGGGGTTATGGGGTGTCTAACGTGGTCTCTGTTGCTCCAGGACAGCAAACACCTGAACTACCTGACCTCGGAGCAGGCCCTGGCTGACTTCGCCCTGCTGGTCCAGAACCTGAAGCAGAGCGTACCAGGAGCGGCGGAGAGTCCTGTCATCGCTGTGGGCGGGTCCTACGGAGGGATGCTGGCTGCCTGGTTCCGGATGAAGTACCCGCACGTGGTTATCGGGTGAGACTCGCCGGCTCGTGGTCGGAGCGGCCGCTTGTTATGCTGTTGTTTGGCACCGTCTCCAGCGCTCTGGCGTCGTCTGCGCCAATATGGCAGTTCCCTGGTCTGGTGGCGTGCGGAGAGTTCAGCAGAGTGGTGACCCGGGACTTCTCCAGGAGCGGCGTGAACTGTGATCTCAACATCAGACGGTCGTGGAAGGCCATTGATAACATGACCTCGAGTGGTGAGTCCCGGCGGGGTGAGGGGGGTGAGGAGGGCAAGAGCCACGTCCTCGCCTCCAGAGCTGAGGGCAGGGTGGTCCAGTGGTCCACACGCTGCAATGGTCACTGTGACGCCGCGTCTCTGCCAGAACGGCTCCGCGGTGCAGGTGGCGGCGCTCAGAAGGGCTGACCCTGACCCTCCTCCTCCTCTCTGTCTCGGGCAGACGCGGGGCTCCGGTGGCTGTCGTCGGAGTTTGCTTTGTGCTCCCCTCTCAAGGACAAGATGGACGCGGCTGCCTTCAAAAGCTGGCTCCAGGAGACCTGGGTCAACCTGGCCATGGTGGACTACCCTTACCCCTCCGACTTCCTGCAGCCCCTGCCGGGCTGGCCCGTCCAGGTGCGTGTCCTCGCGCCTGCCTCGCCCCCAGCGCGTCTCTGAAGTACGGCTGCAGCGAACCATTATTTCTGTTGAACCTAAAGCTGCTAATATCCTCTCACTGTGACACTCAGACGCCACACATTATTAAACAAGTGTGTTAACATCATGACACAGGAACATGTCTTCACCCTGTGGAGCATGAAGCCGTGGACAGAGAGCTGCGGCTCTTTAGAACGGAGCTCTCTATTGGTCCCTGAGAAGGATTTAAAGTCATCACTCTGCACACGTGTCTCCCATATAAAACATCTGATCCACATCCAAAGGTCTTATTTGAGTCATAACCTGAAAGCATGTCTTCAGTGTAGCTAGTCACTAGTTCAGTTCAGGAGGAGAGAGACACTGAGGACACTTCACTGCATCTAACTAACAAGTTAGCTGCGTGCTAACCCACATGCTAGCTGTTAGCTGTGTGGCGTCACAGACCAAACTCTCTCCCGTCACTCTACCATGGTGTGGAGGGCTTTGCTCGTCCTTCAGACACATCATCTTCACTAACAAAACCAAGCCAGACTTTTCAACACTACGCCGCTCCAACTCCTCCGTGACTGTGACTGAGGCGCTCAGTGGGAGGTGGTGAGGCGGAGCCTGGGACGGAGGTCAGTTGGACTCGGACCTCAGTCAGGAACCAATGAAAGGAGCAGAAATGAACAATAACAATATCAATAACAACCAGTTGTCGATGCCCGTCCTGTGGCCCGTGTGTGTGTGTTTTACACCAGCAGCAACTCGACGCATCGACACACAGATTTTGACAAATTTTTGTTGTCCACGTTATCGATGATGTCAACGAATGGTTGCAGCCCTGGTCTGAAGCTGAGGGCGACTTGGCGACGCCTCTGTCCCATACAGTGTTAGCTTAGCCACGTTAGCTGCAGTTGCTGAAACAGCCGACGGAGCTCCCGCCGACGTCCAGAGGGCTGGACCGGGCGGCGCTGGGGCGACCCGGTGGGGGCGGTTCAGGCCGCCGGCGCTGACAGGGGCTTCTTCATGACAAAGCTAATGTGATTATCTGAGCGAGTGTGAGAACGCGAGGAGGGAGCCGCGCTGGCAGGGATGAATGTGTGCGGCTAATCCCTCCTGAAAAGTAGCAGAAGATGCTTGGGAGCCTTTGTTTTTGTTTCTCCTCCTCAGTCTAAATCTCTGCTTGGACGTGTCCGGGCTCCTCCTCATCCATCCAGCAGGGCTCCTCCCTGGCCCCACACAAAAGCCCTGGTAACAGACCCCCCCGCCCCGCAACCTCCACAATAACAGAAAAGCCCAGCCAGCGGCTGCAACCATAACAACACTGGGCCAAATCAAACAAAAGCCCAGATATTTAAAATCAGCCGGAACAACAGCAGCGGCAGCTTTAAATCCAGGCCGCTGCCAAACTCCTAAACTCTGCTTTGGCGCAGGAATGTCATATGCAAATGAGGCGCCGGAACATCTCGCGTGGAAAACACTTCCCAAGCAGAGTTCGGGGACCAAACCTGGCGCTGGCAGGTCCCGTTTACTGAGTCCAGTCGGACCACATCTGTGGGGTGAGGGGTGATGAGGGCGAGGGGTGAGGAGGGTCAGGTGGGTGATGAGGATGAAGTCTCATGTGTGAGGTGGGCGAGGGGTGGGGTGTGATGGGTGAGGAGGGTGTGGAGGATGAGGGGTGGGGTGTGAGGGGCAAGGTGTGATTGGTGAGGACAGTGAAGGGTGAGGAGGGTGATGTGTGAAGGGTGAGGTGTGAGGAGGGTGATGTGTGAAGGGTGAGGTGTGAGGAGGGTGAGGGGTGGTCCCAGAGAGCCATGAGAAGAGGGCCCCCCGGGCCCCCAACCTGGCGCTGCAGAAGGACTGCTCTTTGGCTGCAGTGCAGTTCCAGCTGTGACCACATGTCTCTCTCTCTCTCTCAGGTGGTGTGTAAGTTCCTGGCCTTCCAGTCGGCCGTGTCCGACCAGCAGCTGCTGCACGGCGTGGCCCAGGCGGCCCAGGTCTACTACAACTTCACCGGAGGCTCCTCTTGTCTCAACACCTCCCAGACGGCCACGGGGAGCCTGGGCACTCGTGGCTGGTTCTACCAGGTACGGACGAGCCACGAAGACCCTGAAGAGGTCGCTCGGCTCACAGCGCCCTCTGCTGGCCCGCAGGCCTGCACGGAGATGGTGATGCCCATGTGCTCGGACGGCGTCCAGGACATGTTCGAGCCGCAGGAGTGGAACTTCCAGGCCTTCTCCGACACGTGCCAGGCTGCCTTCGGCGTGCGGCCGCGGCCCGACTGGGCCCGGGCGCTGTACGGCGGCAAGGACATCGGCTCGCACAGCAACATCATCTTCAGGTGCGTGCCGTGGCGGTGGCGTCCAGCAGGGGGCGCCCTCGGCCTGACGCGCTCTGTCTTCCAGTAACGGAGATCTGGACCCGTGGTCCGCCGGGGGCGTGGCCCTCAACATTTCCGACTCCCTGGTCTCCGTCTTGATCCGGGACGGCGCTCACCACTTGGACCTGCGCTTCGCCAACGCGCTGGACCCACCCTCAGCGCGAGCTGCGCGGGCGCTGGAGCTGCACTACTTCCAGCTGTGGATCAAACGGGCCATGGGACGGTCGCGGCCCTGACCCCAGCAGCAGCGGCGGCGGACTCCACCTCCAAGGTGCCAGAGGCTGTTTCTGCCACCGACTTCCTGTCCTCGCACGCACGTGTCACGCCACATGTTTTCACAACGACTTTTCTCTCTGCTTTATTTGATGGTTTTTTAAGCGTTTCTTCTGCTTTTCTTATGGTCGATATTCGGGCGTCACGCTTGGGCCTCGCGCACACGCCGTGCTCCCATCTGCTGCCGCACCAAAGGGCCGGCCAATAAAGAAAGGTTGGCCGGATGAGACGCCGCCGCTGCGTGGTGGCGGGAGCCGAGGCTCCTCGCCGCCGCTGCGTGGTGGCGGGAGCCGAGGCTCCTCGCCGCCGCTGCGAGGTGGCGGGAGCCGAGGCTCCTCGCCGCCGCTGCGAGGTGGCGGGAGCCTCGGCTCCTCGCCGCCGCTGAGCAGGAACTAAAGTCCCAGATTTAATAAGAAACAATGGGAGGTCACAGGCTGCTGACCTCGGACCCGGGCCGCCCCCCGCTGGCCGCCGTTATTAACGCGCCTCTGTGGGGCCGGGGTAAGGTGAAGAGTCCGGACGGAGCCTTTTGTGCTTCGCCGTGACCTTTTTTAACCTCTGCTGATTAGCGCTGACAATAAGGACAAGCCCCGCCCCTCATGACTCCGGACGCCACACAAAGCCTCCCCTGTTAGTCGGGGGAGGGGCCGACATCGCCGATCCATCAAAGCCGTGTTGACTGAGACCACACACTCCCCACACGCTGAGGTTCCGGAGAGTGCCAAACATGAGGCCAGGGGGCCTCATGTGGCCCCCTGGTGGGTCCAGGTGGCCATGTTCACTGGGTCTTCAGAGACGGGGGGGGGGGGGGGGGTCATGACTGTGGCAGCAGCAGGAAGCGAGGTCGGACCCGCTGCCGTCAAACACCTTTCAAAGGAGCGCCCCCTGTGCACAAGGCTCCTCCCTGCGACTCATGAAGCTGAGCCCAAATGTAGCAGATGTGGTCATGAGCGGCCAGCGGGGGGCAGCAGAGTGCTTGCACTGCAACAAAGATGGCGACCAGAGGGAGGCGAACTGACCCGGAACTGACTGGATCATCCGCACCCTGTGGGACCCGAGTCTCATGAGGAAACGCCAGGTGTCCGAGTCACGACCACCTCATTTAAAGCTTTTTGCGACACAAGGTCACTGTCTGAAGGCAACATGCTAGCTGTTAGCCTTGCTAGCTGAATCGAGCTGGCCACTGATGGCGACCTCCATGACGAAGAAGAGAGAAAAGGGTTTTGTTCTTTTTTTCCACGTGGTGAAAGCAGCGGCCCCGAATCTCCAGTTGTGTAGTCCGATGTGTGTAGGCCGGCGTGACTAGCATGACGTGTGTCTCAGGACGTGACGAGCCTGACATGTGTAGCACGACGTGATTAGTGCGACGTGTGTCGTGTCACGCGTTTAGCGCGACGTGTGTAGCGCGACGTGATTAGTGCGATGTGTGTCTCAGGACGTGACTAGCCTGATGTGTGTAGCACGATGTGATTAGTGCGACGTGTGTAGCGCGACGTGTGTGTCTGAAGTGTGTGTCAGGACGCGAGTAGCCTGATGTGGGTAGCGCGACACATGTAGCGCGATGTGTGTAGTGCGATGTGTGTGTCAGGACGTGAGTAGCCTGATATGTGTAGCGCGACATGTGTAGCGCGATGTGTGTGTCAGGACGTGAGTAGCCTGATATGTGTAGCGCGACGTGATTACTGCGGCGTGTGTTGCGTGACACGTGTAGCGCGACATGTGTAGCGCGATGTGTGTGTCAGGACGTGAGTAGCCTGATATGTGTAGCGCGACATGATTACTGCGCCGTGTGTAGCTCGACGTGTGTAGCTCGACGTGTGTAGCGCGACGTGTGTAGCGCGATGTGTGTCAGGACGTGAGTAGCCTGATATGCGTCGCGCGACGTGATTACTGCGACGTGTGTAGCGCGACGTGTGTAGCATCATCATCTGATTCGCGTGTTTTTATTTGCCCGCCACCATGTCTTGCCGCTCAGATCATGAACGGGTGGAGAGTGGGGCAGGGCCCCCCCACCCCCCTCACATTAGCATGAGAAAGACCACCACGTCGCCCTTTACGCTTCTTAACTTCAACTTTCCACTTTGCTTCACAAATCTGCAGATTGGTGAGTGAGAACTCGGGTTTTGTTCCCCTGCTGGCCAGGAAATATGGTCAGCTGTCATACCCGGGTCTGCGCCCCCCCCCCCTCTAATTTAGCAGCTCCGGAGGCTTTTCCAGTGAAATGGACTGTTCATTATTGAGAGCGGTTTTTACGGAGCAGGCTGTGAGGTGCACTTTAATGAGTCCCGGCACAAAGCTCCCTTTCAGCACCGCCCGAAGAATGGGGCCTATTTAGACGCCGCGGGGCTTTATGTCAAAGGCAGCCCATAATAGTTGTCAGGCCGGGGCAGAAATTCCCACTGGCCTGGGAATGCTCCCCAGATCTGCTGGTGCCGTGAGCAGATGAAGATGCCACCACACGGTGGCCAGGGTCGGGCCGCGGCGTCCCCCTCCCCAGGACCCTGGGCAGGCCAGCGCAGACGGCCACTGCTGCGGCAACAGCTGGCAACGTCCGGAAACCTTCCGCTGGCTTTCCTCCTGGAGGTCGTGACCTTCACGTTGGTCAGGAGTGAGTGAGTGAGCGAGCGGTTCTCCGCCAGGCAGGCGCTTGTGCGAGGCGTTGGGAGGAGGCTCAGCCTCAGAGGCTTTGTCCTCCGGCCCAGGGAAGGGTTAACCTGCCCCTCCTCCGCCGTGACGTCAGCCACCCGCCGGCCCCCTGAAAGATCCCCCTCCTCGGCCACAGCCTCACTTGTGCTGCGGGAAGTTTGCCGCAGCTGGTGCCGGGAGCGGCGAGCGCCGTGGTTGAGGTGGGCGCCGGGGGTGTGGCCTGCGGCGGTGCCGAGAGTGATGGCTCTTCAGACCGCGATCATGAACCCCCAGTTCATGAGCTTCTGCTTCCCCGCCGCCGTGATGGAGCTGGAGGTGGAGAAAGGTCTGGAGAGGAGCCTGCTGGCCGAGGCCGACCAGGACTTCAGGGAGAGCACCCGGGACCTGCTGAGCTTCATGGACTCGGCCTCCAGCAACATCAAGCTGGCCCTGGACAAGCCGGCCAAGTCCAAGAGGAAGGTCAACCACCGCAAGTACCTGCAGAAGCAGATCAAGCGCTGCTCGGGCATGGTGGCCCCCTGCGAGGCCCCGGCCAAGAGGCCCGCCCCCGCGCCGCCCAGGCCGCTCCTGAAGCGAGACGGCGTCCAGGCCAGCCTGCAGACCAGGAGCCTGGCCGCCCTCTTCAGCCCGGGGAGCGAGGCCAGGGGGGCCAAGAAGCCCCCGCTCCGGCACCGCAACCTGCCGCCGTCCTTCTTCACCGAGCCGGCGCTGGGCTCCGGGGTCAGCTCCACCTCGGGAATGACTCTCAAGGACTTGGAGCGCGGGAACCCGGAGGCGGCCGACTTCTTGGAGCTGCTGGGACCCGACTACAGCAGCGTGCTGTCGGAGCAGGACCCGTACCAGCGAGTCCCGGCCGACCTGGGGGGTCTGGAGCACCCGGCCTACGAGGAGCCCTGGACTAGCTGCTCCCGGAGACTGAGCCAGGCTTCGCGCTGCGCTCCCGGCCAGGTCTTCAGCTCTGGAGTCGCCGAGGACAACCCCCTGTGCACGCTGAGCTTCGCCACCCTGTTTGCGGACTGCTCGCTCCCGCAGGCGACCTACGACCCCAGCGGCGGCGGCGGCAGCGGCTACTCGTCTCTGTGAGAGCAGCTGGAGTTGTGAGATCTAGTTCTAACCCTGGTAACGGCTCTAAACCTAGTTCAGTCCCGCTAATGACTAAAGCTGTGGCGAGCAGGACGCAGCCCCCAGGTGACCCGCGTCGGCTGGAGCCCGGGAGCGCGTCCTAGCCTGGACTCTTGGCTCTTCCTCTACTGAGTTGTAGAAATAAAGCTGGTCTTTATGCTGGTGATGCGCTGCACCTCTGTAACTGGTCTGTTGATGTTCCGCACGTGAGAGTGCAAGTGGTGGCGCCGTCATGGTCAGCTGTGAACACAAGCGCGTCCCTGAATGAGCTGGTGTCATGTGAGGTGCAGCGTGTCCAGCTGGGAGGAGGCCTCAGTGCAGACCATGGAACACCTGGGAGGAGGAGGTCTGTGGTGAGCAGGACGCCTGGGCCTCTGGACTTCAGCTGCTGCCCCCGCGTCCTGGCCTGCTGCTGAACAGGTCACGCGACGTGTTGCGTGACTCCTCGGTGGCTGTTAGACTCGTCAGTGACTCACGTGGAGCCGCTCTCTCCTCTCCCTCTAGGGGGCGCCACAGCTGCCGGGTTTGGAACCTGAGGTTCCTTGGTGAGGAGGCGGTGTGTTCGGAGTCCAGTCTGCCATGACGGCCTCATCCTCATCTTCATCATCCTCATCCTCCTCCTCCTCCTCATCTTCATCTTCATCATCCTCCTCCTCCTCTTCCTCATCATCATCCTCATCTTCATCCTCCTCCTCTTCCTCATCATCCTCCTCCTCCTCTTCCTCATCTTCATCATCCTCATCTTCATCATCCTCCTCCTCCTCCTCTTCCTCCTCCTCATCTTCATCATCCTCATCTTCATCATCCTCATCTTCATCATCATCATCCGCCTCCTCTTCTTCCTCATCCTCCTCCTCCTCCTCTTCCTCATCATCATCCTCCCCCTCCTCCTCTTCCTCATCATCATCATCATCTTCATCATCATTATCCACCTCCTCCTCTTCCTCATCATCATCCTCCTCGTCCTCCTCCTCATCATCTTCATCATCATCATCCGCCTCCTCATCATCTTCATCATCCTCATCCTCCTCCTCCTCCTCTTCCTCATCATCATCATCTTCATCATCCTCATCCTCCTCCTCTTCCTCCTCCTCTTCCTCATCATCATCCTCATCCTCACCCTCCTCCTCTTCCTCCTCCTCCTCTTCGTCCTCTTCCTCATCATCATCCTCCTCCTCCTCCTCTTCTTCCTCCTCCTCCTCTTCCTCATCATCATCCTCATCTTCATCATCCTCACCCTCCTCCTCTTCCTCCTCCTCCTCCTCCTCTTCCTCATCATCATCCTCATCTTCATCATCCTCACCCTCCTCCTCTTCCTCCTCCTCCTCTTCCTCCTCCTCATCATCTTCCTCCTCCTCCTCCTCCTCCTCACTCACACAGCGGCTCAGGTGCCCGACCATGTCATGTGATCCTCGCGGGACCCGCGTCCAGCGTTTGTGTGGCAGCTGTGGATCAAGTCCGTCTCGTGCTCGCTGGTGTGGAGAGGCAGAGGAGGCGCTGGGCTCATGTCGCGCCTCGTGACTCGACCTTCACCTGCGGTCACTTCGCCTCAAGGCTCTGCGCACTCGAGCAGCGACAGGCCGCTCCTGGCGGTCCCGCGGCTCTCGGACACCCCCTGGTGGCCGGGCCCCTCAAGCCCCGCCCCTCGCAGCCGTGTCCGCCACCAGGTGGCAGTGAGGCGCCGTGGGACCGTCCTTCCTCAGGAGCAGGTCACGTGTTTCGGCGTGCACTTCTCGAAGCACGTCTCTTTTTGCGTTGATTCGGATCTGAATGTTTCCCTCTCCATCTTTTCCACGGAGCTTCCAGCCTTCTCGTCAGTTTCTTTATGTCCTCAACTTCTTTCCTCACCGAAGTGGTAAGTGAGTGAGTGTGACGTCACGGTGACGTCACCGGCGGCCCTGCAGCAACAGCTCCGGTTTCAATCCACGGGCCGCACCACGTGGCCTCGCTCTCCCAGCAGGGACAGGAGCGCCGCCGGATCACCGCGTCTCTTGTTCCGAGCACCCGAAAGGAGCCGAGGCTCCTCAGGTGCTGTTTGAAGAGGCGGGAAGCAAAGTTTTCTCTCTCTTTTCCAGGGAAACTTCCCGCTCAGATCTTTTCCGCCAGACTGTCATTGATCTCAGCGACTCCCGGAGGACGTCTGACGTCTGTCACTCGCGAGTGCGCTCGAGTCCTCGGCCGGTGGTGACAGGAGCGGGGTCAGGACAGGCGACCTGCCCAGGCGACACGACACACGGCACCCCTGCTTCAGTCCCACGCGGCAGGAGCGTCCTCGGACCACGGACCTCCGGACTGGCCCAGGTCCACCTCAGGTCTCAGAGCAGCGACTTGATCAAGACTCACTGCCTTCCATGTCCTTGCTGCTTCTTGTGACATGCTAATGCACGTAGCTGCAGCGCCTGTTAGCGTGGCGCTCCCAGGAGAGCGGCCCAGGAACCGTCCCTAGCGCAGCCAGGGTCCCCACCTCACCTGCCTCGTGTCCCATTAGCTTTCCGTGGAAAAATAACTGTGGCCCTTCTTAAACCGGAGCCGGAGCCTGGGTCGCTGAGCAAGCGGAAACCTGTCTGAGGCGCCGCCGCTTCGCTGCCTCTCAACTGTTGGCGGGCTGTGCCGGAGGTGGGCGGGGCTCATGCGATGGCGTGGGGTCGGGCAGGCGCCCGGCTGACCCGGTCCTGGATCCTGCCGTGCTCGCCAAGGACCCGACACCTTCCTGCTCTTCAGCTCAGACCTGCGCCTTCTGCTGGGCGACGGTCCTCCAGTGGGGCGGAGCATGGCGGGCTCTGGTGACTGGCTCACACTCACGCCGACCCTCCTCCTGACGCATCAGCGAAGCTTCGTTCAAGAACAGGGAGGAGGCAGGTCTGTGTGGAGACAGACGCTGGCCCTCAGGACTCCAAGGTGCCGAGTCTAGGACGACCTGACCAGACGAGACTAGACTAGCCTCGACTGTAGACTTGACTTGACTTGACCCGACAAGACCCCTGGTGCCATCCAAGGCCGCGCCCTCGTCGCTAGCTCAGTCAAGCGACATGCTATGAAGGTCAAAGGTCGAGGGAAGGCCCACAGTAAGCCTGCGCTGCGATGACTGCTGGCGCCTGCGCGGTTCGCCCCGGCAGCCTGGTGTCTGCGGATGTCATTTCAAGGTCGAGCGCGGCGGAGAAGACGTGCGGCCGTGAATTACCACGTCACTGTGACCTGGCAGATGGCGGCGAGCGGCGCTGAGGAAAGTGGAAGCGGCGGCTCATGACAGCGTGGACAGTAACGTGTCCTCAGCTGGCGTGACCAGGACGAATGATGGCGAGAACGCCGGCTCAGGGTTTAGTAATGTAGCCATCAGCGCCGCAGAGCGAGGAGGATGTGCGCGCAAGCAAGGGACCCTCACAGCGGGAGGAAACGTGAGTGTTAAATCCTCCCCACAAAAACAGAAGCGACGTGTACAAGAACACGTCTGCACGAGTCTGAAGTCAGGACTCGCTCTGCTGCCGAGGGAAACTGGAGCCGTGAGTTCAGGCCTTGAGCCGGCAGTGCGGCGCCCCCCCGGTGGTGCGACGGTGCAATGTCAGACGCAGTGAGAGGGCAAAGGTCTCCGGGCCTGACTCGGAGCTGGAGGCCCGAGATGGTGCGGTGCTGCGGCAGCTGGTGGGACACGGGCACCAGAGGCGGCGGGAGGACGAGCGTTTCACCTGAGGACACCTGCATGTGTCTGGCCATCCGGCGGTCCAGACCAGTGCCGCCCCTCCGATTCCAAGGCCGAATGATGGTCTAATGAGTGGCGCCAAACACCTGGGCTCCGCTCCGGTTTGTCTCCGCTTCACTCAATGAACCCTGACAGCGACACGTGAAAACCACAAGTATGACGGACACGGCGCTTCCCTGGCTGCAAAGTTCGTGGGGCGCCACAGGTGGCTGCAGTCTCACGGTGAAACTGACGGCAGCCATCATCATCTTCATCATCATCACCACCATCATCATCATCATCTTCATCATCATCACCATCATCACCATCATCATCATCATCATCATCTTCATCACCTTCATCATCACCATCATCATCTTCATCATCATCACCTCCATCATCATCATCATCTTCATCATCATCACCATCATCATCATCATCATCATCTTCATCACCTTCATCATCACCATCATCATCTTCATCATCATCACCTCCATCATCATCATCATCTTCATCATCATCACCATCATCATCACCTTCATCTTCATCATCATCACCTCCATCATCATCATCATCTTCATCATCATCACCATCATCATCTTCATCATCATCATCTTCATCATCACCTTCATCATCATCATCATCATCATCATCACCTTCATCTTCATCACCTTCATCATCACCATCATCATCTTCATCATCATCATCTTCATCATCATCTTCATCATCATCACCTCCATCATCACCATCATCATCTTCATCATCATCACCTCCATCATCATCACCTTCATCATCATCATCATCATCTTCATCATCTTCATCACCATCTTCATCATCATCATCACCATCACCATCATCGTCACCATCATCTTCATCATCATCACCATCTTCATCATCACCTTCATCACCATCATCATCATCTTCATCATCTTCATCTTCATCACCATCTTCATCATCACCATCATCATCACCATCATCGTCATCATCATCATCTTCATCTTCATCACCATCTTCATCATCACCTTCATCATCACATGATCATCATCTTCATCATCACCATCTTCATCATCATCATCTTCATCATCATCATCTTCATAATCACATCATCATCATCATCTTCATCATCATCACCTTCATCATCACCATCATCATCATCATCACCATCTTCATCATCACATCATCATCATCACCATCTTATCATCATCACCATCATCTTCATCACCATCATCACCACCTACATCTTCATCATCTTCATCTTCATCACCATCTTCATCATCACCATCATTATCTTCATCTTCATCACCATCTTCATCATCTTCATCTTCATCACCATCATCATCACCATCACCATCATCGTCATCATCATCATCATCATCTTCATCTTCATCACCATCTTCATCATCACCTCATCATCATCATCATCATCTTCATCATCATCATCATCATCTTCATCACATCTTCATCAGCACCATCGTCATCATCATCATCACCATCATCGTCATCATCATCATCTTCATCACCATCTTCATCATCACCACCATCATCATCATCACCTTCATCATCACATCATCATCACCATCATCATCACCATCTTCATCATCATCATCTTCATCATCACCATCATCTTCATCATCACATCATCATCATCTTCATCATCGCATCATCATCATCATCATCTTCATCATCATCTTCATCATCATCACCTTCATCATCACATCATCATCATCATCACCATCATCACCATCATCATCATCATCTTCATCATCACCATCATCATCATCACCTTCATCATCATCTTCATCATCACCTTCATCATCATCATCATCATCATCACCTTCATCACATCATCACCTCCATCATCATCACCATCATCATCTTCATCATCATCACCTCCATCATCATCATCATCTTCATCATCATCATCTTCATCATCGCATCATCATCATCTTCATCATCATCACCTTCATCATCACCATCATCATCATCATCACCATCATCACCATCATCATCTTCATCATCACCATCATCATCATCATCACCATCATCACCGTCATCATCATCATCATCATCACCATCATCATCATCATCTTCATCATCACCATCATCATCATCATCATCATCATCACCTTCATCATCATCACATCATCATCATCTTGATCATCGTCAGTCTTCTCTCAGACCTGGTCTGGAAGCTTCTCCTCGCTGAGCGGCGTCGCCTCCTCTTGTCATGGACGTCACGTCCGCCGCTGTCTCCGAGTCTGTCGACCCGTGTCTGCATCGAAACGTTGCCACTGCTCCTCTGATCCCAGAACACTGAAACGGTGGCTGCTTCACTGCAGCGAACGCACCAGAGGAGACGAGTCAGCGGACCCCACAGCCTCTTCCCCCCTCGTGGACCTGCTCACTCTGACTCGCGTCATGACTCCTGTGTGGTCCACTGAACGCCACCGTAGAGGCTGTTGCTCCGTACCCCCCCCACGTTCCCCCCGCCCCCGCTCCATCCAAAGTCGCTTGGACCCTCAGTGGTGATGTCCCGCTCATCTGAGCGACCGCAAGTGTCGAGGCGTTCTCCGTCAGCCTCCGTATGACTCGGAATCCGGGGTCACTGCACAGGTCGCTGCTCCCGAGTGGCCAGGTCATTGACGCGACCGTGTTAGTGACCTTTTCAAACTTGGACAGAAGTGAGACGTAATTATGGCTTTCTGTCCCGGAGGCGAGGGACGGCGTGACCTCCGACCCGCCGGGCCGCAGCCCGCGCCAGCTGCCGCACCGGTCCGTCAGTATCAATCTGGACATGGTGACTGTGGCGTGACTGGGTCAGTGACTCGCTGAGAGGCGCGGTTTTTCTCTCACCTCCTCCCTGTGTCCAGAAGGTCGCCATCTCCTGAGCAGCGTGTGGAAGTGCACGTCCATCGCTGTGACCCATCGGCACGACACGAGGGCGCCGGGGCTCCAAGTCCCCCACAGTCTTGGAAGCTAAAGCCAACACAGGCAGTGAACGTGAACCTCACCGCCGCCCTCTCGCAGATCGCCTTCTGACCCCGCCCCCTGACCCCGGTCATGTGATCACATGACCTCGTCTCATCACCAGGTTCTCCTGCTCAGGTCCACCTCTTCCTGCCGACTGAGTTCCTGCTCCTCCCTGGACTTGGTTCCCCACCAGAGTCAAGGTCCTCCGGACGGATTCTTCCTTTGGTGGTCTCCAGCTCAGGTCCTTGGTAAGTGGTCCACCACAGAAGGTTGAAGGACAGACCAGGAGCAGAGCCAGAGAGCCCCCTGCTGGAGCTCAACCTCACTGCTCTTGGAACCAATGACTGTGAGGCACCATGATCCAGATGGTGTGGGTGGATCTGTGGGACTCGTGCTTCCTCACCAGAAGTGGTTCGAGTCGTGGGCCTTGGTGACTTGAATGGTCCGAAGCCAGTCAGTCTTCTGAGTGACTACCCATTCGAGTCACCGAGGCCCACGACTCGAACCACTTCTGGTGAGGAAGCACGAGTCCCACAGATCCACCCAGATGATCATAGTGAGTCCAACACAGAGCGGGAAGTCTTTCCCCTCATGGTGACTCATGGGGTGCAGACCTGTCGCTCGTGACTCGTGAGGAAGTGAGTCATGGCAGACGAGTGACAGCTGGAGGACTCGTTGTTCCTCCTCTGCTGTTGTGGAACATGAAGGTGATCACAGAAGTTAAAGCTCCATCCTCAGCATCTTCTGTCCGTCTGTCTGCGCCTGGACTCCTCAACCTGCTGCTGTTTGGACAGTGTAATGAGGCGTGAACTCCCGCCACCGTCTCGCTGTGTCCTCCGCTCAGATATGACTCCCACAAACATGACGGTTCTCAGCGAGTTCCTGGTCTGCTGGGCTCCCTGATGGTGCTGATCCAGGAGAGGCTGCTGACCTGAGCCCCAGGACTTCAGGAGGGCCATGTTCTGAGGTGGCTGGCTGGGTTGAGCTCTGACTCACCAGATTCTTCTTGAAAGCCCCTCCTGCTCCATGACTCACCCGGCGCAGGCCGCTCATGTTCCCTGGACTGTTTGCGCTGCTCTGATTTAAAAGCTTCTTCAATCTCGGCCTGTATTATTCCAGCTGTCGCCGTCTCCACTCGGCTGTTTTCTCAGCTGCCGGCGCTGAGAAGCAGAAGCGGCCGCGACGTGGGGTTTCTGCCCGTCGCCTCGGATGATCCGGGCCGACGGCGCCCGGTCACGGCTCTAGAGCGAGTGATGCGGGGCTCCTGTCGAAGGACCGTCGCCACACGTCGCTTCGTTTCTCCGTCACGCGAGAGCCGCTCTCATCTCACGCCTTCTGCTCCGAAGCCTCGTCCTGACCTTCCTCATAGTAGCAGATAATGCCGCCACGTCAATATCACGCTCCGGTCGGAGGCGACAGAAATCCGGAGCAAAAACAATTTTCTGAAGACTGATGAAGAGCGGGCGGTGAAGATCACCTTGAGAGCGGCGGTTATCAGTGCGCAGCGCCGTGTGGGAGCCAGCCGCTGCTGCCGGCTAACACTGGAGCTAATGGCTACACCACAGTTTGACTGTGCTGCTGAGCAGAGCCACATGCTCCAAACACGTCAGGCTGTGAGGCTTCACCTGAGCCGCCGCTCACCTGATGACTTGACTCCTCTATGTTTGGACGTGGCCCCGCTCTGTGTGTGTGAGAGCCACGCTGCAGACTGGAGCGTCTCCTCTTCACGGACTTCACCTCCATCAACAGTGAGTCACAGGTGAAACACATGCCAGAGCTTTAGTTGAGGGAAGGACAGAGTCAGAGGTGGAAGTGAGTCATGTCAGGGGTGTGGATGGTGGATCTGATGAGGCTCCAAGTCTGAGGACCACCTCTCCCATCGCCAAGCCCCGCCCTTCCTGCAGTCTGGCTTTGATCATCGGTGTGTTGGACAGAGAAGGTCATGTGACCAGTCATGTGACCTGCGGCCACTTCTCTCTTCCCTCGGCGGGCGACGATCGATGCTGGACCTCAGGCTGGACCCGCCTCCTGCTTCCTGTCTTGGTACCGCGTGACTCTCTCATCTTCCTCTCCTACACATTCCAGGTCTCCCGCCGTGGGAGCCATGCAAGCGCACAGTCAGGCTCCCACAGTCAGGGTGGTAACCCCAGCGGCTCCTCTGACCCCAGACGCTGGTCCTGTCCCTCCTGACAGGGAGGACACGCCTCATCCTGACCACTCGGCTTTCTTCTCCCTCCAGCGCAGCCGGACCATCCTGGACCACCCGGAGGCTGTGGTGGGAGGTGGGGGGGGGGCGAGCTGCTGAGGCAGCGCAACAAATCCACCTCATCGACTTTAAAACATCTCATTACCACAAGACGATGACGGATTACTCACTCGGCTCCACACTCACTTCATGTGTGCTGGCATTTACAGACGGATGGAACAGAGGCGTGTGCACACCTCCACACACACCTCCACACACACCTCCACACACACCTCCACACACACCTCCACACACACCTCCACACACCTCCACACACACCTCCACACACACCTCCACACACCTCCACACACACCTCCACACACACCTCCACACACCTCCACACACACCTCCACACACACCTCCACACACACCTCCACACACACCTCCACACACCTCCACACACACCTCCACACACACCTCCACACACACCTCCACACACACCTCCACACACCTCCACACACACCTCCACACACACCTCCACACACCTCCACACACACCTCCACACACCTCCACACACACGCTCACACACTCACAGCGGTGACCCCAGATGAGAGCGGGCCGTCGGCATGATCTGGGTCCAGAGTGGCCGCTGCTCTAAGGCTCCTCACCTCCTCGGTCGCAGAAGGTCTGCTGGCACGTCTGCTCTCTGCGATGGTGATATCCAGGTCAGCAGCGGCGTCAGGTGAGGGCAGTGTTCCTGCCTCCTTCCTTGACCTTCTGACCTCCTCGCGCCGGCCTTTACAGCGGGTCGCGTCCGTCAGGTTCCCAAAACACCAGCTTTCCCAGGCAAATAACGGATGTTGATTTCACCCGCTGACCTCCGGCCGGAGTTATCGAGCGCGTGGCACGAAGGTGGCGCCGCTCCAAATTGAAATGGGACGGCAGAGCGGCGCTTGCCTGAACGCCGTGACCTTTGTCGGCCACTCAATCAGCCGCTCATCACCGTCGACTCGTTTATCAGGCGCCGCTCCCGGGGGAGGTCACATGGCATGCCGGGTCATCTCACACAATCTTCGCCGCGTGCCGAACACACAAAGCCACGCTGGTCAATAGCGAGTGCAGCTCATCCGCCTGGCTGCCGGATTAACGTCTTCTCACCTGCCAACATCTGCCGGAGCATTCGACCTGGATAACAGAAGAGCGACGCGGGAGGAGGCCGCCGCCGGTCAGCCGCATGACCGGTCTGGAGACACGTCTTCCTCACCCCCGTCCTGGCCGTCTCTCTTGCTCGCACGCTTTGTTTTGTGTGTCAGTTGATGGACTGACCTCATGAAAACTGAAGACCCGCGTGGATCCTGCTGCCACCCAACGATCCTCCCTGACACGAAGAATACATCACAGCAGATGATGCAAAAGTGGTCGGCTCATCCATCACGTGTCGGACGCACAGATCCAACTGGCCGTCACACACCGGGAAGACTTGGTCCTGTTGTTGGGCTGGAGCTCCTGCTCCGACTCATACGGCTGGAGCGCCTCCTTCAGGCCCCACCTGCCACCGGAGCTCCTGGACGAGAAGCGGGCCTGACTCATGAATTCACAAAAGCAGGGCGAGAATCATCAAGGTCAAACGAAGGTCACAGAGCGACTGACCCCTCAGCGCTAACACACTGGTGACCAGCGACTCGACTCATGCTCGAGTGTGGCCTTCAGTGAATCAGTGAGTCCACGCACCATGTTGGCCACCAGTGGAACACAAGGCCAGCAAGTCTCGGGTTGGCAGCCCAGAATTGGACTCAGGCACGTGTCTGGGACTCACTGCACACATGAGCCCATGGTCAAGGTCAAGTGAGGGATCTCGCCCTAAAACCACCAAGATATGGATCCATTGTTCACTCCACTTGTGGTGGCCAGCTTTGGAGGGACCCACAGAACAAGAGTCTCTCTGTCTGGACTCTCTGAGAGAGAGAGAGAGAAGCATGGGCTCAGACACTTGACACCTGTGCCCACAGGGACTCGCTCAGGTGTTTGGGACTCAGGAATTCCTCCACTCTGACGCGCTTCCTGTTCCACCATCGGAGACAGAGTCACAAGGAACTTGTTGTTTCGTCACCTGAGTCACAGGAGCACCGGTTAGTGGAGCCTTAGTCAGAAGGACTCAGTCAGCCATGTGGGATTCTGCAGGAGTCTGACTCATTTACTGTTCAGCGCCTCAGAGCAGGTGGAGCAGACTGGAAGGAGAGCCTCTGCTTGTCTTGTCAGGAGGTCTGGAGGACGAGTGAGGTGTCAGCTGGGAGGAGTCCTTCCACGGGAGCTGCCTTCTTCTTCTCCTCAGCTTGTGAAGGAGCATAACAGGCAGATGACACACGATGACGGAGGAATAGATATCTGAAAACGCTCTTCAGCCCCGGGAAACAATGACACGCCTGAGACGCCGCCATCATGTCATGGAGGCGCATTTGTCACGAAGTGCAGACAATCACCAGCCTCTCACGTCGTGGACACACACTCACAGGCCTCGCTCCGTGACTGGGACTCACTCACTCGCACGTGTGACTCCAACACACTCAGGATCCACGTGAGTCATTGCAGACGACTCCACCAGTGGGCGCTGTGGAGCACACGAGAACCCACCTCACGCTGTCCTCGTTCATTTCTTTGATCTGATTCCCAGGCAGAAGCTCTGCCTTTTGGCTCAGCTCACCTGTTGCCCCGGGCACTGAGATTCCAGTGCTGGAACCAGAAGCTGCACATATTTTACTGACTGGTAAGCGCATGCGGACATGGTTATATACACAAAAAAAGGTGGTGAAGTTTTTTTTTTTTTACTTTTTTACTTAAAATAGTCTAGATTTTGAAATTGTACATTTCTATCTGATATTGTATTTTTTTTTATTCCATCATTATTGACTCAAGAAACATTTCAAGCTCCTCATTTGACATGCACAATGTATTTCTTCCGACACATGATGAGGATTGTGTGGGAAACATCTGTTTGACACAGATCCAACAGGAGCAGCAGTCAGCACTTCTGCCCTGGACCAGGTTCATGGGGACCGTGGTGCGGAGGCCCTTCATGTTGGTGGGTTAGAAAAAAAAATCATCAGATCAAAACATTCAATTCCTATTTTAGGTTGAAAAAAACTATTGTAATAAGCAAAAAACAAAACGCTAACAACTATAGTGGCGTCGATGACTGACCGAAAAAGAGGAGCCGTCTCTCCAGCTGAGGGCCTCTGTTGCAGCTTCATCCTGAAACACGGTGGATGGCAGGTGAATCACTGTAAGAGCCGAAACAAACGGATGGAAACGTTTCACACGCAGACAGTGAAGTTCAAAGTTAGCAATGTTCGGTACCAAATCACACGAAGGCCAAAGGCAGCGAAACCAAATGTTGCCCTCAGGCTCTCTAAAAGGTGTCACGTCACAGAAGAAATCATGCAGGAACCTGGTGGCCCACTCAGCCAGACGCCAGCTCAACTCTTGCTGTACACCACTGGAAATACTTCCCCAATAGCCTTTCAACTCCAGCCACGCATCTTCAACAAAGCAGCAAACACCCACTTTACATCTCTGTGAGTCCAACAGTGAATCTGTTACACGGTGTAACCTTGTACGCATTCGCTCACCAGTAAACGTCAGTTGCTGACCTTCGGTTCCGGCACCAGAATGTCATGTGGACCACATCCGGCAGGCGGACCAGATCAGGCTGTGACAGACCTGTCCATGACCGTGACTCCGCCAGTGTGACATCGTGGTGCGCGACACACCAGTCACAGCACGGCACAAGCAAGCAGTGGAAGAAGAAACCACCTGATCAGAAGACACAGAGTCATGACGCTGAGCAGCTGGGAGCGAGAGGGACGGGAGTTCAGAGGCAGCTGAGATTGTTTCTCACCAAGACTCGTCCCTTCCCTGAGTCTGGCTCACCCTCCTGTGATTAGGTGGCGGCACCAGGACCAGGAATCGGAGGCTCGCGGCGCCTTCAGTCTCAACAAAGTAATCCGTCATCGATCATTCGAGTCTGAGGCGGTTAGTTTGAAGCGCTGGACAAATCGCCGCGCAGGAGAGAGTCGGGACGACTCGCCGTTGAAGAGCTTCCCGGTCGCACAAACGGGGCGCTCTGACTTTGGAGAGCAGAAGGACTCGGGCCCCCAAATTGTTTTGTTGTTTGTGGTGAAATGGACTAATCTGTGTGGCGCGCGCGCGTGGCTCCTTTTGTTGTCTCACCAGACTGTGTCACACAGGTTTGCAGATTTCTTGACTGGACAAAAGGAAAGACAGAGTCCCACTGGGTTGGGGTCTCCACTCCACACAACCGCTGCTCACCTACACATCGAAACACACTAACAGTTTAGCAAGAGGACGACAAATCCATGAAACATTTGGCCACAAAACCGAAAGTTCATGTTTGTGCTTACACTAACAACCGAGTTCTTATCTTCTGTTCCTATCTGTTCCATTCATTGTCAGCAGAGCAGAGTGTTTCCACCTGAGTCCGGCAGTAAAGACGACGAACTGCTGAACTTCCATCATAATGCAGAGCACTGCCCTTCAAAATGAAAGGCCACAAACAAAGTCCAATGCAGCCTAGTGCATACACATGCTTCCCAAAATAGCAACAGAAAACCAACAGCAGCGAAAGGAATTTTGACCGACTTCACAGCTCAAAAAGACACTTGTTAGGCGCGGGCAGATCCTCTACTGCGCTGCTCATCTTTCTTCAGGACTCAGTCACCACTGCCTCCACTGGTGTCCTGGACCCTCAAGTTTGAGTGACGCTGGCTCAGTTCTTCTGGTTTGTTTTTCTGAGAGTCAAGTGGCACCTCCTCCCGACGGCCTTGTCCACCATCTTCTGTGAGGCTTTTTCCCTCCGTCCCTGCTGCTTCCACTGGGTTGGTCACATGACTGGGCAGGGTGCGGCCCCCTCCGGACAGAAGAGGGAACCTCTCTTTGAAGGGTCAACTTCTGCGCTGGCAGGGAGGTGTTGTCTTGGGCGAGCGGCCTAATCCCTCATTTCTTCATGCGGAGGCTTTGACTTCAATTTCCCATTAGGGGATTAAAAAATGTTCTCCGGAGCCTTTGTGATCTTGTCCGACAGGATTTGAAGCTCGGGGAGCGCTGGGTTTGCTGAAATGAGGATTACATCTCTGCTTTTTTTTGTGGATTATCTTCCCGTACTCATCTCTGAAATATCTCAATCTGGCTGGATGAGCTTCCCCAGGAGCGGCCGAGGAGCCAGGACCTGTCAGGCAGGAGCTCGCAGCAGGGGCTGCTCGCTCTCGCTCTTTCTAAAAACAGTCAGTGGAACAGAGCAGGCTCAGCTCCAGTCTCAGGACTGAGCTGAAAACACACTCAGCCGGAACTGAAACGGAGCCGTCGTGTGATGGAGCGTCAGATCAAACCCTGGAAGTCATGTGACCCGGAGACCCAGCTGGCAACGGCCAAGGTCCTCTGTGCCGGAAGGAAACCAAAGCTTTTCGTGAAACGTCTCGCACAGAAGTTCCATCAGGCGAGTGGAACGTACCAGAGGGAAGCGCCAGACACAGCAAGGGCAAGCGATGTCAGGGAACAGCAAGGGTCTGGTGTTGAACCTGGAGGCGAACGTCAGCAGAGAGAGAGAGTGGCTGCCGAGCGTCCAGCTGCGGCGCCTCATGCAAGCTTAGGTGATGGATGTCATCTGCCACACCTGGTGACCAAACGCTCTCGGCGGAGACGGCCGAGCCCACAGCGATAAATCAGCCGCAGCAGCTTAACCTACATACCTGGACTGCCGCTCTCCTTCACCGCAGGCGGAGCCACGGCAGGAACAGCAGCACGAGCCTTTCACGCTCTGTTCTGAGCCAGAAGCACCGGTACGGCTGGACTGTCTGCACGGAGAGACTCGGCTCAGCGAGTCCTGTCTGTGCTTCGCTGTCGTTGTGATGTTAGAAAGGACTGTGTGGTCGTCACAAACAGGGACTCACTCAGATGTCTAGGACTCATTCCTCGACTCTGAGCCGCTTCCTGTTCCGCAACCTGAGACAGATAAACGGAAGGCCACCTGAGTCCCGAGGAAACCTTCTGAGACTCGGTTAGTAGAGCCTTAGTCAGAAAGAGTCAGTCAGCCGTGTGGGATTCTGCACAAGTCTGACTCATTTACTGTTCAGCGACTCCAAGTCACATAGACTCACTCAGGTGTGTGCCATCGGTCTGACTGCTTCTTCACTTCCGCAACTTGGACCTATTTCCTGTCTCCAGTCCCTTGTGAGTAATCTAATAATCGAGTGACACAGTGGGACTCATCTGAACATGAGGAATTCAGAAATGCCTGTTTAACCAGTCACACGCAGCGATGACGTTACTCTTGCCAACTTAACCGTGTCGCATCACAGGGACTCATGTGGCCGCATAGGACTCTCCACTTCACTCAGTCGGACCCACTTCCTGTCCCTGGCATTCCACACACACTGATTTGCACAGGTGCCGTTCTTTGCCCTGGGTGACGACGAGAGTCACAGTTCATAAGCTAACTGTGACTCGTTGAGATGTGTGTCTGCTGCGTGCAGCCGTTTGGGGAGTTGAGCTCTGAAGCTGTGCAGACTGAAACCTCAGACTGAGTGAAATCCATCGATGGGCCACGAGCAACCAAACACCGCAGGTTATTTATCCGCCGTCAGAGATTATCAGATGCTATTTACAGAGCAGCAGGAGAGGAGCTCTGACTCTTCTGCTGCTGCAGTGACGACGAGAACAGGCGCGTGGTCGAGTCTCCCTGCAGTCATGAGGAGTTGGATGCTGTCTCCAGGGGCTGGTGCACGGTGGAAACAGCAGGAGTCAGAAAACCTTGACTCGCCTTCCGCACATCACACGTCTGCTTGAGTCCCTCAGATACACATGGAAGTGAGTTGAGCAGCAGACGAGCAGTAGGGAAGACTCATCCTGTGCGCCACTGAAACACAGCTCGCTTGTCGTGTCGAGGCCAGACTGAGTCGGTGACCGAGCCCACGACGGCGCGTGGGTGGACGAGCCTGTTGACGAGGTGCCTGGCCTTCCCGACCCAGGCTTAGAGCCGTCGCGCGGGAGAGGCATCCCCAGCCGGCCCCCGCCACAATAGCCGCTTTACATCTGAAAGCGTATTTATCGTCCCTCCGGTCGGCCCAGATTAGCCCCGGGCCGGACAATGTGGTGAATTAAAAGGCCACACATGGCTCCCGCTCTTGTTGTGTGGGTGACCAAACACACTTCAGGGCCGGGAACTCCTGAGCGGTCTTTTGACCCGCAGACCGAAGCCTGGACAGATTTAAGGCTCAGGACGACAAGACACAAGCTCATTTTCTTCACTTGAGCCTGCAAACGTGGTGTCAGGGGCTCTGGAGGAGGAGGAGCTGGCGTCCGACGTGTCCGTCACTCAGGTTCAACAGCAGCTGACTGAGGCGTCAGCAGCGGAGGAACTGAAGCCACCACTGCTCTGAACGGGACTCCTCCGGTGAGCAGCTCTAGTCAGAATAAACCCACAGAGAAGGGACCGCGCTGGGGCCGAGACCTGGAGAAAACCAGACGCTCAGACTGTCGGAGGCGGCCAAACAGTCAGAGGCCCCGCCCCCTGCCAAATCATCAGAATCACGTTTGTTTTCAGCTTGAAGCTCCAGAGAGACCAGGTGCTTTAGCAGGTCAAGGTCAAACAGAGGTCGACAGCCAGAGCACCAACTGACTCTGACTCAGTCCAGGACTCATTCAGAGCGGCGCATTATGGAGGACGGCAAACAGAGTTGCTCCTGAAGCTCTTCTATTTATTCATCCTTCTCCTGCTGTTTATGGAGGTCGTGCCGACGAGTCCAGGCACAGGAAAGACCACAGCTCTCAGCGGAACACCTACCTATTCTCCTCCTCCTCTTCTGTTCTGAGGAGGAAGTGCAGAGCGAGCGAGGGCCAGACATGGGCCCCAGTGTAGCCGCGCCTGACGTCCAGGACAACGAGCCGCGCAGGCTTCCACAGGGAGTCATCTCCGGGACTCACTTGACTGTCACGACGTGCCCCTCTGCACAGAACATTTTCAGCTTCTAAGGTTTCAATTTCCCGTCTTTAAACCTCAATTTTCTGTCCATAAGCACAGCCTCCTTTACTCTCCTCCAGCGTGGATGTTTTGGTGATGACACCACCTTGTATCCTGTGATGCACCGGGAAATGCTGATGGAAGAAGAACAAGGTTTGTACGTGATTAACCTGCATTGCTTGTGCCTATGATGTATTTATTGTACATGGATATCGTTTGATAGACTTCTTTTTCTGATTTAGTGAGATCTTCGCATCATCATCATCATCAGCTTCATCGTGACACCGAGAGGGTTGGGGTGGGCTACGCCACGTCCTCCCCGTGACTGACAGAAGAGCAAGAATCAAAAATGGAAGACATTTTATGCGGTGACATCTTGGAGCTCTGGCTGAAAGAAACGTCACGACGCCGCTGACCAGCAGCACTTTGCGTGCTAACTCCTGGACCAGGATCTGTTGACCTTCATCATGAACAAGACTCCATGGTTGGCCCGGCTGTGGCCCCGGGGCCTCCAGTTGACCTCACGGCGCCGAGGCCACAGCAATAGGTGGAAGCTGCTGCTGCGGGTGAGGGACTATATTCCAGCACCGAAGGGGGCGACCACGCTCTCTTTCGCTCTCTCTCTCTCTCTCTCTATCTGCTCCCCCCCACCCCCCACCCCCCGCACTCTCGCGCGCACACACTCGGCGCGCCACCTCCACTCCTCGCCCCGTGTCCGCGGAGGCTCCGCTCTCCTCCCGCAGGATCTGTCTCTGCCTCGCATTAGCGTGTGGCCGTTGACGAGCGTGCTCCATCCGCTCGCGCGCGCTGAGGGAGAGGAGCGGGATTTCTCCGCCGTGTCGTGCTCTCTGGAAATACCACTCCCGCGGCGCCAGCGGAAGGAGGAGCAGAGTCGAGGGATTCCGGGAGCACCCGAGAGCGTCTGGTCGCCAGGACGGGCCTGACCGTCGCCACAATGGTGAGCTGCGTGTTCGCTGTCGCGGGGGCGCTACCTGCCTGCGCCGCGGGGCCGTGTCGCCCGGAGGAGCAGGCGGAGCCGCTTCTCCGCAGCGAGCTGCTCCGGCTGTCGGTCCACCTCCGCGTTGCGTCTTTCATGCGCTCGCAAACCGCTACGTTCCCTTGTGCCGCCACCGCGGGGCTGTGACATCACCAGCATCCAGAAGGGACTCGGAATAGGCGTCGCGAACACCAGCCTCGTAAGGACGCGAGCCGAAGGTGCGGGCTAGCTGCGCGTTAGCATGGTGCTAGTCAAACTTGAGCCTCACGGTGAAGCCCAGCTAGGTGCGCGCGCGCGCGTGTGAGGTGCACACGAGAGAGGGTGGATAGATTCACGCACGCACGCACGCACACACCCACTCCAGCTCCAGCTGATGTCGCGGTCGTCACTTGCTCCGGAGGTGTTCGGCCTGTGTCGCTGACCTACACACGGAATGGCTGTGCAGTAGCTTGATCGACCTGAGCGATACAAACAGGTAGAGGACGTCACGTTCCGCTGCTGTAGCGGCGCCGTTTCACCATCTCTACAGGCGGAGTGTGTGGGGGTGGAGGGAGCGATGGTGGGGGCTGTAGCGCACGAACACACCGACACACGCACAGTGAAAGTCAGCGGTTGTTCTTGGAGAAAGACTCGGAAAATATCAGTCTTCAGTCTGGAGGCTGCCGAGGACGGAAGAGCTGTGTCTGTTGGAGGCCACGCAGCGAGCCCTGCTCCCGCTGCTAATGGAGCAGTGGAGCCCCTGGACGCTCCTACGCTGAGTCGTCACTGCAGGCCACATCGCCGTGGAAGGTGTCAGTGTGTGGTTGGTGCCTGGCAGCAGATCAAATGAATTGGTGTTGTGACACCTTGTGGGCGCCAGATGACTCCGGCTGGGGAACCCTCCATGACCCTCCCGTTCACTGCTGCATTTCAACTCGCTGTGACTCTCTGAGTGAGACTCCACAGACAAGATGATGGTGACTGACAGGGGGAGGAGGAAGAAACTTGGCATGGGATTGGCCGGCAGTAGACGCCACAGTACGCGACAGAACCTGCGCCGGCGGCACAGCAGTGATGTTGGTGCCAATACAGCTGCTCTGTGACATGAAGGACCGGACACGTTTGACAGGAGTTTTCAGCTTGGCGTCTGGTCACGCTGCCACCTACAGTTTTGGAGTGTCCTCTACTGTCCGACCTGGTAGACTTGAGCTGGGACTGGAGTTGTACCACGCACTTCTGGCAGGACCCCAGTGTGTCCAACTGTCTGGCAATCATTTGATTTATTGATGCTGCCTCCACGTACCGTAGCAGCTCCTCTTCCTGGGCTCCCCGACCGACGTAACAACAGCACTCAAATTGAAAATATTATTGAAAACAATGCAAGACAAAAAAAACCAATCACGTAAACAACAACACAGTAGAACTAGGGGTTCTAGTGTAACCATGTGACGCCAGTGGCCGGCCTGGTAGCATAGCCCTGACATTCCCTGACGTACTGCGGCTGTGAGTACACGCAAGCTAGCAGCCACTTGCGCTACGCAACAAAGCTCTGTCTAGGGCTGAAGTTTGGGGGAATTGCGGGAAAAAAATGTCATTTTATTTTGACAATATAGTGATTTGTGAGTGTTTGGAGCGAAATGTGTTGCATTGTTGACTAAACACAAGCCATAACCAACAGCAACTGGTCCAGTCTTCCCTGGGAGTCCGGCCGACTCATCTTCAATCACTGTAGTACACTGTACAATTACCTCTCTGTCAGAGAAAGGAGCAAAGCACTGCGGCACATGGAAAAACGCGTATAAACCAACCCTGGTTACAGTGTTGAGGGGCACCCCCAAAACTCTGAGCCACGGGGCTTCTGTTTGTGACGAGACTGGGTTCCACGTGAATACAGGGTGCAGTGGCTCGCTCCGGCAGCGAGTCAGTCGGAGAGGGAGAGTGGCGTGTGTTGGAAACTCTTCCGCACAGCAGACACACTCGCGCTGGAGGGTGGCTAGCGTCGCGTGTGACGTATGGCAACAGTACAACCTGCTCGCCGCCAACGCTCAGACAGTGAATCAAACGGCACCAGAGGGTCAGTGCGGACTTTCATGGTGGGAGGTACGCATCACACACACACACGCACACACACACGCCAGAGTGGGGATCAGCTCAGGGCTCTGATTGGGCCAGTGGTGAGATCAGCACACACACACACACACACACTGTGCAGATGTGGTGGTCCTCTGGCAGCAGATTTTGAGCTTACACTGTGACAGATTACTGACGTTACAGTCTGGACTGCATTTTCAATTAAGGGCATGAGAATAAACACACTAGTTTGGAACTGAAGTGCTTTAATGAGTGATTATCAAACGACAAAGGGCTGATGTAAACAGATGTTCTGCCAGCTGCTGTGGTGACGTGAGCCTGCAACAGTGCAACATAGCCATCCTGGGTTCTCCACTCTCCGGATCGTGCCGGTGTCACTTCTGGAGCCGCACGAACACTCGAGGCTCAAGGTTGTGAAACAGCCGAAATGGTGACCTCCACCACGGAGCCTTTGCCTCTGTTCGCCAAACCAGTCCCTTTCTACGGTGTCGGGATGATGAGCAGATGCTTGGCCTTCCGTGGTGTTCTGGAGCGCCGACTGACTGACTGAACAATGGTTCTGAAGGATTCTTCGTCCTCGTGTGGCTCCACACCGCTGCCCCACCAGAACCAGCTGGAAACTGGAGAACATCCAATCACAGAAAGAAGTCACCTGACTGAGGTGTACAAATGTGTGGTCAAGGTCGCTGGTCATCCCCACAGCCAGGGTCCGATTCCCAGGAGGCTCCCTATCTTTGTGAGCCAACACACTTCTGTCGTCACGGAAGCTGTTCTGTTGCCTTGATTGTGTGCCGTGCTGTCCTCGCTAGCTTCTCTTCGACTCCACGCTGGGCCTCGATCGGAAGAACTCGCAGTGACGCTCGCACCACTGACGCTGGCTGCCACACCAGACACACCAGATAGTGATGTGAGCGTTTTCGGGCACAGACTGCTGAAGCTTGTGGTGTGTGATTAGTGGATGAAGTACTGACAGGCTTAGTGGGTATTGTATTTTCTAAGGCCACAGTTGGTGATAGCGGGACCCCTGACCCACGATATTAGAGGTGAAATCCAGGGCCCCTTGTCCTTCACAGCCTCAGGTTGTTGGGTTAACCTCGGTGCTGCGAGGCTGCATTCTTCCACTTGTCTTTGTCGTGCTGATGAGCGCGGCCAAACGGAGCTCGCTGCATTGTGGCCTCAGATGAAAAATGCGTTGCTCCTCGTTCGTCCTTTGTGCCGGCTTGATTGCGAAGAGGCATTCTCACAAGGAAAGCGGGGTCAGACGTAAACAGACCTGGGGATATCTGCTAAGTGATTGTTGCGTGTGGAGTTCAGGCGAGTGAAGGGAACAATGGAAAGGCTCTGTCCCACTGGAGTGTCTGCGGGGGGCGTGTGTGATTCAATAGTAACTGCGATGAGAGCAGGAGGGCCGGCGACGGTGAGCCATGTTGTGGGCGCTGAGCATGTGTGGCTACGCAGGTGGGAGAAATAATGCGAGAAATGAAAAACGTGTTTGGCCCAAACTGGGGCTCCTCGTACACATCAAGGTCATGGAAGCTGATTGCATTCCAAGTGTGATAATTCCCTGGCGACTTGACGTGTCTGACTCCACGTTTTGCATGATACTAGATGGAATACTACAGAACCTTCCTCGGACTCATATATCAGTGACAAAACCGCGCGGCGCTTCAAACAGCCGCTGCGCTAACAGCAGAAGAAAGAGATCTGCAAAGTAAAAGAGGACAGGAGCACATTTTACGCTTTTATTTTAGGATCTGTATTCTCAATGTGCTGAATCATTTCAGGTCCAGAGGGTTTAGTTTCAGGAGTAATAGAAAATAACCTCTTTTTTAAACGCTTCTTATCACTTATTCAACGTGGACTGAAGCTGCGGAGTTCTCCTGTCTGTCTCGGAAAATGCTGAGTTGGAGAAGCCGTGGGTCCGAGGCCCCATCCTCACGGAGCCGGTCGCAGCAGGAACGGTGCCGTGCTGGATGGGCTTCAAGAACCTGGGGTTTCCATGGATCCGATACTCTTTGCAAACGGGTCCCAGGTGTCTCTGTGCTGTTGATCGGCAGCTGAAAACGATGAGGTCACTGTTCGTCTGTCTCGATGGAGGTTTGTGTTGAACCACTGCCATTATCCGCTGTTTTTTTAATATTGCCGCATGCTAGCTCAGCCTTCAGCTTTATGTCTGCTTGCTAGCTCCGCGCCTTACGGGCCGTGTTGCTTGACAGAAGCAGCGCAGGCTGCAGAAGGGCCAGTCAAAAACACATCTGTACTCTCAAAGCAGAATCCAAACTCTTACAGAAAACTCCCTCGCCGGCGTCCATATTGGTAGAGGGCTAAAAACACCCAGACATGACGCACACGTCATTCTCTGAGGGCTTTGTGGAGCTGTACTTCAGTGTGATACCGACCCTTCCCACTGACTAGGCTGTGAGACCCTGATGGCTGTGAGGCCGCACAAGCCGCCGGCGGGACGCCTAGAACCATGTGTCTCTGTGGTTGTAGCCTTAAGCCAGTGCTCAACTGTGAAGCCGACATGCTGACCAGCATCCTCACTTGCTGGAGTTGGACTGGACCGGCCGTTCTCTGTTCAAATCTGGTTGTGCCATCATTTTGGCCAATAGCGGGCGCGATGTGTTTTTTGAACTTCAGCACAGCGATGCTAACCAGCTGATGTTCTCCTCCCTCCTTAGAGACCACGTTAACCAGACACTTGCGTCGGCATGAGAGCTGTGAACTTGACAGGGCAGCTCATCGCTTACTAACCACCCGGTGTCCCCACATGTACTTCACCCTGTCTCGGTGTGTGCTGATGGTTTCTCTGGTCAGTAATACGTTGTCATCATTATTAAGAGGTTCTCAATGAGGCGATGTTTATTTATTTTTCTTTTCTTCCCGTTTTCTCGTGGCGAGATGGCACTCACTGTCATCTTGTGATTTATCACACACGCAGCTAATGGGTGGCTGTCACTGTTACACCCCCTTATTGGACATGAAAGGGGGGCGCTGCACTGTAGCTCTCCCACAGTAACGCTCACTGACGGCTGTTAGCATCATCATCACAACACCACATGCTTGTTTGCTCATGTCTAGTTTAAATGCCTCTGAGGGGGTGGCGGGTTGCGTCTGGGGGAAGTGATGTCTTTAATTCTTCCACTGCTCTGAGAGCTTTTACCTGGACTTGAACTCTCCGGAGGTCCCACCCGCCTCCGCGAAACAGACAAGACCGTCGCTTGTTAGAGAAGTACTGACAGTCACGTTAGCAACTGTAGACACCACCCTTCATGGAGGAGGAGGAACCTGCTGGTCATAATGCAGTTGAACAGTAAGAGAGTGGCCCTTCTTTCTAGAGAGACTGGATGGTTGAAAGGAGACAACCACGATGTGACGTTTGCCAACGAATCGAGGAGCTGACTCCAGTCGAAGAGCCATCAATCCCGTCTCTGCTGGACAACTCAGTAGCACCTGAAGATGCAACGCTGTGATCATTTGAAGTCTGCACGGTCAGGTTGAGAAGTAGCTGGGACCTCAAACCTGACTTCTGCTGAGTTAGCATGCTAGCCAGGGTCAGGGCTCCTGCGCAGTGGCGGGGAGAAGGGAATTGCAGCGCCACCTGTCATGTTTGTACACAGCGTGTAACCAGAGTCTGACGTCTGGTGGAAGATGTCCTGCCAGGTACAGCAAGCCACACAGCCACTGATGCTCGTTGCTACTCTTCAGGAGCTGTGTGTCTCCAGGAGCCAGAGACGTGCAGGTGGGATCAGAGCCGACCCTTCTCACCCTGGACATGGACTGTTTGTTCCTCTTCCCTCTGGCAGGAGGCTGCGCTCCATCCAGACCAGAACCTCCCGTGACAGGAACAGCTTCTTCCCCTCGGCCGTCAGACTGTTGAATTCGTGATCAGCCTTGTTGTTATTTTAATTTATTTTATTTATTGTCAGCACTTTATTCCAAAACCCTTTCCTAGTTGGTGGGCTCCCCACTGACCATGGCAATACATTTGATTCTGATTCTGATACTTGCTAGTTTGAAGTGAGTTGAAATGCCATTTGTTCCAGACTCGGCAACATTTTTGAGAATGAGATGAAAGCCAGATGATGTGTGAGGGATGGGGCGGTTTTCTCAGTGTCCGGGTGAGGGGCAGGCGTCTCCCCAGATCTCCAGCAGCCAGCGCCCCTCGACGCCGGGATCATGGATGGAGACTGATTTCAATCTCCTCAAACGCTTTTCCCAACACGACAAATGACATGGCATTTGTATGAGCATTAGATTGGTACATTGTACACCATCTACAATTCAATCAATAGTTCTCATGACACTGAGTGTAAGCAGGCAGTCGGTTCAGCTGCAGTTCTGGTCTTGTCTGAGTGTCTGTGCTCTCTGTGTTTTGGTTAACTTGAAGTGAAGTGTGACTCGCACTGCCAGTGTTGTGTCACTCTGTTGAACTGATTCTGCCTTTTAAGGTAGACTGTTAAGGATCAAGACAGATTTGCAGTGTGCTATGCCGCCCGTCCGTCCGTCACTCCAACCAAAATACTGAGGTGAGCAGCGTGAACGCATGGTTGTGGAGCCCTCCAGCTTCATCACGACACCATGTTGCTGTGAGTGGCTTGGATGACCAGACGTCTGACATCACAGCATGGTCAGCTGGCTCGTGTCTCAGAACAGAACCGGCCCATGTCACTCCAGTTGTGTAAGTCCAGAGGTGTTGATTATTAGACTGGATGAGTTGTCCTTTCTTTGTCCCACAGTGAGGAGGTTCAATGCGTAACACACTGTTCTGACGTGACTCACTAGTATAGTGTGTTGGAGGAAAGTCAGGGAGGAGATATTCTCTCATGAAACCTCAAACCAAGACATAATGATTGGACTAGAGTGGAGGAGCTGGGAAGAGCAGACATGAAGTGATCAGTCAGACGGACACGCTGGTGTTCCGGAGGCTGCTGGAAATGATCCGCTCCAGATGTGTGCTCTTGGACAGAGTAGAAGAGGCCACACAGAAGATCCTCCATCATTCCCCTCGTCGCCCGGGCGACTCCAGTCTGTGTGATACGGAGCATGTGTGTGTTCACAAAGGAGGTTGCCACAGTGTTGCGTCCTCTTACGGGAACAAGGAGAGTGAAGGCAGCCACTGTTGTGTTTGTCTCCGCGCAAAGTGGAGGCGACTTCTGTTTGGAGAAGAATCCCTGGCCTGGTGTCACGACCGTGACACACGCGCATGTCCGTTTGTAGGACCTAGACAAGTATGTAGAAATGTTATTCAAAACATGAACCTCCTTGTCCGAAGGAAATCTGTCCGGAAAAAAAACATTCTGAATCAAATGCAAAGAAAATGCCTCTTGTCAGTGGAAGAAGGACTTGAAATGGATATGACCGGTTTAGTTTCTTCCATGAGAAACAAAGGTTTGCGAGACATATTTCCACACTGATGTTCTCACGCCGGTTGCGGCCAGCAGGCCGCGCATCGCCCACCATGATCTCTGACTCTTGCCTGCACTTCACTGCCTGTCTGGGTTTGAGGGCGTCTCCTGCTGAGGTTCTCTTCATGTGGATCAGCATCTGAGACCTTGATAAAGCTTCCATTTCTAGTGTCTTTTGTGCTCTTGCCGGGGCCTCTGCAGTGTTTCCTGTCAACCATCTGCTGCAATCTTACACCTGTTTGCTGCTGAGCACTGACCGACTCGGAGCACTTGAGGGTTGAATTTGGGCTGGGAATGATGCACCTCAGCCTGCACACAGGGTTGTGTTTCTCCTCCCGCACGGCGGGAACAGGCTCTCCTTTGTTCCAGACAGGGCGCGGGCGAGCATGTCGGCTGTTTTGACTGGTACTGCCGCAGAGCCTAATGGCAATGGGCTGGTGTGGAACTCATTATCCAGAACTACTGCGCTTTGATGCATCATTGTGCGCTGGATGTGACAGCACAACAGCAGCTTGTTTAATGTTCGGTCTAAACTGATGTTGTTCTCTCACTGCCAGCTGCAGGGTGGTCTGCCGTTCTCACCTCTTGAGATATGGCAATTTCCCAGGTCCGGATAAAACGCTTACACGACGGACTGACAGGGTGAGTTGCCGTTTTCTGCTCCGGTAAAACTCGGCTCTTGTGTCCGAGTCCCTCTTCAGTTGGAGTCTGAACAGGTCGATCTGTGGCTGTCGTGCAGCAGTGTAAGCCTGGACAGTTTGACTGACAGTTTCACTCGGATGCTGAGGGCCGAGTGGACGAGTGGGTCGCTGGTGCACGTGGGCCGAGGGCGTCCACCAGTCAGATGTCACTCACTCACCCTGTTGCTAGTCACGTGAAGAATGTCTCCAGTTATGACGTCAAATTGGAAGTGCTTCTGATGTCTGTGATCAATGACCTGCAGAAGATCAACGCACTTGAGTTCCCTAGCCTTCACACCTCACTTCTGGTTAGACTTTGAACTTATTTCAGAACAGTGGGAGGGGCAGGGGGCGCTGCCTCATAACTGAAGGGGAAGCATCACTGCAGACTCAAAGTCAACGTTCCGCTGAAACATCTCTGGAGGCCCAGCCACCGTCGTTTCTCCTTCTCGGCTGGCTCAGTGTGAGGTCCTAACCGGTGAAGATGTTTTCCAACGGCTCTCTCAGGGCTCACTCGCCAGGTCACGGTGGAAATGTCTCTTTAAAAATGCTGCCCTCTGAACACTTCAAGCCGCGTCGAGAGAGCTCTTAAAAAGTCATTCTGAACCATAGGGCCGGGGCCTTTGCTTGGGTGCCAAATGTTTTTTGTTTTACACCTTTGGGCCGCGAGACGCTCAGTTTTAATACATTAGCCACATATGTGGCAGTAGTGAGTCACTGAATTGACTTGACAGCTGCAAATCTGTGATACCTAGCAACTATGGAGAAGTTCTTGAAAAGAAAAAAGGATAAAGAACAGTAAAAACTGTTCATGAAAGCACCTGTCGAGGCAGTTTTGAAAATGTATTACAATATTTTCTGGCGATATTTTCATTTACACTTTACTTGTATACTTCTGTGGGGTATAATTAAAATATATTATTTTTATAGGTTGTATTGTATTTATTTTATTCAGAATTTTATTTTCAAATTTTCTCAACAGTTTGCATCAAGTGTAATTTTCTTTCTTTTGTAGATTTGATGAATATGACTTGCACCTGGTTCTGCTGCTGGTTGGACTGGTTGGATGACAAATAAGATTAAATATGGCTGTTGATCACAAATGAAATCTAGAAGAATGAATCTGTTCTATTGAATGGGCCACGGGCTTATTTGTTCTGGGGAAGGCGGGCCCCGAGATCCAAAAGGTTGAGGACCCCTGCTCCAGAACATCAGTCAACCCCAGCTGACCAGGGTCACGCTCGACTGCCATGTTGTACCAGACCTGCCTCACAAGTCTTGTGTCCTGCTAGCGTGCGGTACAATCGTGGCGTGTTAGCCGCAGCTTCCAGCGTGAAGTGTGAATCCACCGGGGATTAATTACCTGGAAATGATCTGTCATTTCACTGTCTTGCATAAGACTGTCTCCATCGTGATGTAACGCCACCAGAGAGGCTGTTGTGATGGGAGAAACCAAAGATGCAGAACATGCAAGATGCTGCTGTGCTAGCTCGATTGTTTGTGGCGCCTGTCAGTCAAACCACCCATCAATGTGCCCACCTTTGTCCCCACACATACACATGGCATTTGCTGGTGCATGTGAGGTCACTGAAGGACCATCTTTGTCCCCTGATGTGTCTTCAGCAGCCCCCGGTCTTCCCTCCGTGGACTCGTTTTGGTGGTGTTGGTGGCAGACGTGGAGCGGCATCTGTTTTTAAAACATGCTTGCAGCACACGGGCCCAGATTCAGAGGAGCTGATCCTCATCTCTTCTACTGCTCTGTCCAGCAGTGTCTTTGAGAGTGGGATGAGTTTGCTCTTCACTTGGTCGACCTCACGGACCTGTCTTCTTTGTGTTGGTTGTGCAGAGTTGTGACGTGACTCTCGAGCTCAGCAGCCTCTTCGGGGAGTGGCAGCATTCAGGAGGACGCTGGCTGAGCTGAGCTGACTTTGTGCTTATTGATGAGACATAGTTCTGGCAATGAGATGTGAAGCTGTGAAAGTGAACTCAGCTGTGCACTCGCACGTGAGGCTGTGTGTGTTCTTGTACTTCCATCGTTGTGAGAACCTGTATGGGGTTATTTTGGCCGGTCCTCACTTGGTCAAGCCTCATTTTGAGGGTCAAAACAGCTGGGTGATTATCACTGGCTTTTAGTTTGGTTCAGTGTCAAGGGGAAGTTTAGCCATGTGTTTGAGCTGGTGAGGTGTATTTAGGGGGAGAGAGGCTGGGGAGAGCATTATGTCAATCACGGTCCTCACTAAGTGTATATGTGTGTGTTCAATTTCTGAGAGAGGTTGAATCAGCGAGCAGGTTTCTATAGCGCCTGAGGCCTCGGCCTGTGGGTGGTTGTAGAGCCACGAGAAGCGCTCAGCACTCTCAGGTGTTTTCTTGAGCCAGATGTCTGCTGTGGCTGCTGGTACCTGTGGCCAGTCATGTCGTGCTTCACATCCTGTGTGACCATGTTGAATTGAGGTGTGCCGAGTGACTTACTCATATGGAGGCACGGAGCCATGGTTTATCCATTGACCTGTACGCCAGGCTGGTGGGGCATGTGAGCGTCCTGGGGACGCCCTGTTTTCTCAGCAGGACGCCCTGTATGTCCACTCATTAGTTCCTCCTCATAGTGTCATCAGACTGGTTTCCATGAAAAGAGTCCGGTATAGTGGAAATTTGCAGATTCTCAAGCCCTTTGCAGCCGTAGCTTGTCTGCCATATTTGTTTACCGGCTTAACCTGGTAGTTATCCACGTCTGGCGGCATGGATGCGCTGTGATTGATGGGATGCAGATGAGTTCCACACTGTAAACAATCGGTGACTAAATTCACAGGACTGTTTTGCCGTTTCTTTTGACACTGAAAGAGTTATTGTGGCAACAGTGACTGAGTTTATCTCTGTTATCGTTGGTTGTTGGACTCAGGTCCGTGTTTTCCAGAAAACAAAGTTGTGTATATATAGTTTATTATGTTTACAGCTTCTTTTTTTACCGAGCAAGTTATGTCAGTCGACGACATGGCGTGTCAGGAGGTGAATGGGCTGGGGCCGTGGCTTGGGACGCCCTGTTGCAAAATCCCAGCTGAAAGCCTGCAGCACACTTGCGTGTGTCACTTGTTCAGCTGCCCTGCTAAGCTGTGACTGGACGCGAGTCTCCAGTCCCCGTGTCTGTTGGTGAAACTCCCGTCTGTGACCACGGCTGTATCCTGGACTCAGTATTCCGCACACACAGCCAGGACTTTGTTATTCCAATGAGAGAGTCTTGAATTAAAAAACAGCTTAAAAGCACCAGCCTTGGTATTTAATTAGGCTTTTTTTTAGTCTGACAAAAGGCCACTTGTAAGTTAAACCTAGTAGAGTACGGCTTGTCAGATCGCTGGCAAATTTGTTTCGCCGCTACACTGTCTAAAGCAGCTTCGCAGAGCAAATGAGCTCATTTAGCTGGTGTATGAAGCTATCGTTGCTGCGCGGTCACTCGAATCACAGCTGAGCGCTGGAGAGATGATCACGTGATGAGCCGGAACATCAGCAGGTTCCCCTTCTCCATGAGAGCGCTATGCACAGGACCGTCAGTGGCGAGGCTGGTCGAGTGTTTGGGTGCGAGGTGGAGATCCTGGCGTGACTTGACCTGTCAGTCCTGATGGTGGAGCCAGTGGTTCTGGCTTCTTGTCCACTCTGTGCTACAAGAAGGGAGAACTAAACTGGACAGAACAGCCCAGTCAAACATGGAGTCCACCTCAGCTTTTGTCCGCAGTAGGAACGCTCCATGAAGGTTCACACTTCGGAGCCGCTGCCGCCGTCGGTGGTCACAGTGTAACAGTTTGATTTGCATCCATTTCCAAAACAAAGAGGAATTGTCTTTCTGTGGGTTTAGCTGGAGTCTGCAGGCTACGCTTGATAATCTATCATAATTGGGGATTTGTACGAGGCACTTCTGTCTTCAGATCTGCTGGCGCGCTGCGAACATGGACGAGCGAACCCACTAATTCATTTCTTTCCCAAAAGACAACCCTGATTGCTAAAGTGCGCTCTGCTTCCTCCAGCCAGCCACGGAGAAGCAGAAGCAGCGATGGAATCCTCCCTTCTCTGTTGTCTCGCCAGTCCCGAGCAATCGCACGGCGTCCCAGGAAGGAGAGCAGCCGCGCTTTGATCACGCCGCTGTGCCTGTCACTTCACGTTAGCCATCAGCTTCGCTGTTGTTTACACTGCGAGAGACGAGCGACACCAGAGAAGTTGTGATGCCGCCGGAGGCCCCGGGCCAAAAACTTGGCTCCGACTGGCCGGCAGAGCTCCGAGACGTCAGCCGGCTGCCAACAGAGCTTGTTTTTATCATCGGAGCAGACACCGGGGCGACATCTGTGACATGACATCATTTTTTCTATCATAGCCTAACAGCCATTGATCCCTCTAACGTGCAGTTTTAATGCGATTTCTTCCTGTTTTGCCCAAGCAGCACACACAGCCGTCTTGTTTCGGGGGTCAAGGGGAGCACTGGCTTGTCTTGTCGATGTATTTTGCGAGTGTGATGCGGCAATGTGAAGCGATAGCTCTGGAGGGGGCTGACCTTAAGCTGTTGGACTATAAATATTAATAAAGCCCACAAGCCTGCCTGGAAGGAGGCGGAGCGCCCGCCGCCGCCGCCGCCGCTGACACCTCCTGGCAGGAGTGACGGGATGACAAAGAGGTGCTAAGATGACATTTGGTGACGGCTCTCCTTTTTCAAATGTGAAATGCCATCAACAAAAACAGGAGCCGAGTGGCTGACCCCTGCTTGGGAAGGCGCTGACACTGCAAACAATAGCTGGCTAGCTTTAGTGTAACCGTGACGCATTTACATATTAGTGCAGCGGGAACAATGTGGTGGCATTTTCTCCAGCCTGGGAGGGCCCCGTGTGTCTGTGTGCGTGCGCGGATTAGACAAGTGTATATTTCATCAGGAAGTCAGAAATCCCCCGCACCCCCCCACCCCACTCTCAGGATGAGCGATGGTTTGAAGAAGCTCCTCAAATCTTTCCGGGGCAGCTGAGTCAGCACCTCTTGGACTCAAGACCCTTTGTGATTCCAGGTTACTTCCAGAGATGAATAATTCATGTGGGCTCAGCGACGTGTCTATTCCTAATGACCGTGATTTCACGCCTTCATTGTCGTCTGACATCGGATCCTCCAACGTCCCTGCTGTGCTCTTGTTGTGGCTTTGGCTCATCCCTTTAATCAGAGGACTTGGATTTGACAGTGGCCTGCACGCGCCGGGGTGAGAGGGCCGCGTGTTCACCACTTCACCGCTCAGTTCATGAGAAATGAGTCACCATGACGTGACAGATACGTGTAAATAATAATCCGTAAATAATTGAGAAAATGATAACAATACCATATTGTGAAATAAAACGTGTATATTAAAAACAGGAAATAGAAAATGATATAGAAATGAAGTATTGACTAAAATGATCAATAATTAATCCTAAAATTATTGTGGAAAAATTAAAAATAGTGCTGCGCTTCATTGTGATTCTGTTTCTGAATCCATGATTTCCATTCAGCACTTCTCAACCTTGTGGCGGGTCGATGCCCAGCTCGGGTCCAGTTCCTCTCACGTGGAGCTGTTCTTCTATGAAGGCGACTCTTTATAGGAGGAAGTACTTGGGTTTCCGTGCGGTTGCTCCTCAGCAGACCAGGATGTTCGTGTCATCGCTTCGCTGCCCAGGCAATCGGCTGCACTCGTCTGCATCACTGCACCGTCTCCAAATCTGCTCCCCTTCTGCAGAAGAAAGTCCCTTTATCCGATCAGATGTGATGTGAGGCGGAGCATCGCGGCAGGCGCTGGCCCCATCGCCCTGACTCTCTGCCCTGCTGTTCTCCCGTCACTCCGTGGTGACGTACGCGCGTGGCACCAGTGCGCAGGCTTATTAGCACGACAACATCTGTCTGTGGCCTCTTGTTGATGCAGTCATGTGATCCCTGCAGAGTCAGGGTCATGCTGTCCAGGAGCCGGTTCCTAGCTCCAGATGTTTCAAACCTCCGTGGCTCTTTCACACAGTCAAAGCCAAGTGGGCATTTCTTTCTGCCTGAGCATCTTATGGCCCAGTCTTCATGTTTGAGTTGTTGAGTTGTGAGAGGTTGCTGGTTTGCTCTTGATGGTTCAGGCGTCGCAGCTAGGGCTGGACGATTATGGCAAAAGTGATAATTGAGATGATTTTGATTCATATCATCATCTCGATTATTCAACAGTTTTATGTTTTGCCGTCATCCAAGTTTCAAACTTTATTGAACAATAATCTACAATAAAACAATGTGTCAAATGTTCACAATAATTGAACAGTTATATTGAACCTTTGACCAGGTTCTGACGCTGAATTATTATGTCGTGCAGACGACTGAGTCGGGAGCTAAGAGTGGCTCGTGTTAGCGTCCAACACGCCGTGTTAACGGAGGCTCAAGCTCTCGCGCTGCTCTGTGTAGCGGGCTCACTGTGTCTTCCGGACGAGGCGTTTGGGCGCATCGGGACAGAATGAGACAGGTGTCCGGCTAGATAGTTGTTTCCTGACGATTATCACATTTTCATAATTGGAGGAAGACCTCATCGTAGTCCTGATAAAACAATCCATTAATTGACCAGCCCTAGTTGCAGTGCCAGTGTGTGGCCGTGCGTGTGAGTAGGTGGCTTCGGTCGCTGCCAACATAAGCGCCATATGAGAAGTGTCGAGCGTTGAAAACAGTGTGTTATTGGGGGGTCGGGGGGGGCACTGCAACTTTTCCAAACCTTCCGAGCTGAAGCTGCAGCGAGTGGGAGACCCGGATCCATCGGCCGTCCAGGGCCTCAGCGCTGCTGTAGCAGAGCAACATGCCTGCAGTCCAGTCGCTGTGCTGCTCACCTCTGCTGCTCCTTTTCCAACTTCAGTTAATTCACTTCTGGAACGCTGGTTTGTGGTTTTCTGGGCTCGCTGTCTCAGCACTGAGGTTGCGGCTGCTTCACTGAGGTCTGACTTTCTAATGTTGGTCTGCATGTCTGCAGCAACACAATCTCAATCTCAACTTACTTTGCAGTAGAAGAACTGTGAGTGCAGTTGGGCATGGTCCAGCTTTAGCGCCGAGCAGGCGTGTACGGTCACGGGCGGAAGCATGCCGACTCACCCAGACCGGCTGATGTGTCTGGTGCGGTCCAGATTTCTGCCTGGACCTGTGACCTGTTGGCCACATTCTGTTGGTTCATCTAAATAGCTTGATGTTGTCAGCAGAGCTCAACCTCGCCACAAGTCTCCTCATGTGTCGTGAGGTCATCTTCCAGCTGCTTCGACGGTCGTGTCATGTGCCACTGTGGGTGTTTCCTGTGGGACCTGTAGAGCGATGCTCGCTGAGACCACGATCTAATGACTTGGTGACTGAAGGCTGTGCCTTTTAGAGGGCTGCTAACGCTAACAGGTTTGGAAAGGAGACGGTAATACCACTCTTAGCTAGCTAGCTAACTGCACTTGCCGACATAGGACTGTCAGTGAAGTGTGCGAGCTGCAGTGTTCTGATCTGTTGTCAGGTTCATGTTGCTGTCTTCTGCCGCCTGCTCCAGCCAGGACGCTCGTGCCGTCTCTGTGGCCACAAATGCTCACTGAGCTCGACTGAGCCTTCCTCATGGATCTCGGTCCCGCCTGGTCCGTCTCACTAACCGTCTCCCTCTCAGGACAGTTTTCCTCCAACAGGAAATCACTGACGTTGCAAGCTACACACACACACACATGTTTTGAATCACGGAGCTCAAGAACCAACAATGACAACATTTACCCTGACAAACCCACATGCACTCCTCAGAACCGGCAGCTGTGCTTCATTTGAATTCCAGCTCTGAATCGAGCGCCGGCACTGGTTTAGATAATCCCAGTAATCCAGGTGCCGCCGCTCCCCCCAGCGTCCACACTCGTTTATCTCTGAACTTCTGACTGCACAGTGAAGACCACGCCCACCACTGGGCCAAACCCAGATACGCTGAGAGAAAATATGAGCGAGGAGCTGCCCCTGAAATATTAATGTCACCCTTGAAGGCCGAGCGGAGGAGGGTGACCTCCACTGGAACGAGACTGACACAAAGCTACAAAGAGTTTTTCTTTTGCTGATCCAGACACTTGTATTTCAATTCAACACAACTTGTTATTGTTTTAAGGTAAATATATATGTATTTCCTTTTTCTTAATTTTGTGCTTGCATGGAGTCCATGTTGTAGTCTCTGTACAGGAGGGTATTTTGTGTAGTGCAGGCCTGACGCACCAGTCCCAGGCTCAGAGCCCCACAGTTTGACTGTGCTGCTGAGCAGAGCCACATGCTCCAAACACGTCAGGCTGTGAGGCTTCACCTGAGCCGCTGCTCACCTGATGACTTGACTCCTCTATGTTTGGACGTGGCCCCGCTCTGTGTGTGTGAGAGCCACGCTGCAGACTGGAGCGTCTCCTCTTCACGGACTTCACCTCCATCAACAGTGAGTCACAGGTGAAACACATGCCAGAGCTTTAGTTGAGGGAAGGACAGAGTCAGACGTGGAACTGAGTCATGTCAGGGGTGTTGATGGTGGATCTGATGAGGCTCCAAGTCTGAGGACCACCTCTCCCATCGCCATTGAACCTGCAGCCAGGTTTATTGTTCATGTTTCAAAGTGAAACACCAGTCAAAGTCTTTGAACAATATTGTGACATTGAACCTGGAACAGCTCTGACTTTTTTCTCTTATTTCCTGTATCATCCATCATCTCAACAGCAACCTGACAAAAAAAACGCAGCCGGTTTGGCGGCTCATTTGGTGAAGAGCCGTGGGTTGGCCAGGCCTGGTGTAGTGGAACATTGAGCTTTGGACTGGAGGTGTCCATTGGATTTCTCTGAAGCGGTTTGTTTCTCCGGCTGGTTCTACAGTTCCTGTCCCCGCTCCATTAAAATACAGTTTATTGTGCTTGGCGTGGTGGCGCAGCAGATCCTCCATGAGCCGTGATGAGCTGAGCGTCTCTGAGGAATCAAACAAGCTCTGAGCCAGGGCCGCTGTTCTGCATGTTGCTCCGTGTTCCGCTGTTTTGCTGCCGTTTTAAGTGTTCCACTGGAGCCCTGCTGAATAAGTAATGGGGTCACACGTGCATCACAGCAGATCAAACTGCTGAGCCTCCCCAGTGACCTCGTCAGCCTCGCCGCTCTTACGTAAGTCAACATGCTAAAATCGCTCCGGAGGGAGAGACGCAGGCAGCGCTGCTGCGTCATCCCTTTCTCTCACTCCTCGGTGGCGCTGGCGTGATGGTGCGCGCTCATCTTCATGTTGGAAAGCAAACGGCCAAAATCAATATTTGCAGCTTCTGGCAGAAAATATGTTCCACGCGCTGCAGCCGCACATGTTGGCAGTTTTTTGGGTTATTGGCTGTTCTCCACATGAAAAATAACACGCTATTTTTAGCCGCTGCTGCTCGCAACACTCTCTTAATTGTGCCAGAGTCAGACGAACAGAGCTGCTGAATAATCGCGCAGGGGCTGGAGTCCTCTAGAAAGCTGCTAGCGTTCCACAGCATTGTCTTCCGGGAGGCTTCTCGTTGCACCTTCCCTTGAAATGACTGGGTGAAGTCAGTCAAATCAGGTCGTAGCTGCTCGAACTCACAAGGCTAGTTAGCATGCTAACCTCTGCGGAGTGGTTGTGGATTGATGCCGTGGTGGAGGTCCAGTCCTGAATATCTGACCCAGTGGTTTCTGCCCTCTTGTCCGAGTCTGTCTCAGCAAAGCTGATGGCTTATATTTGTTACCAACAAGTTCACTACGGTCCATCTTAGCCAACAAACAAAGAGGTTAGCACTGGCTACTTGCTTTGCTAATGGCTACATTTGAGAACGGGTGTTGTGTGAGTCATATATATATATTTTTTTGCTTTTGCAACATGTCATGGCACATAATTGAGTCACACCTGCCATGAGTGCAGCATGTCACATGATGCTGTGAAAGTGTTCCCAAACATTCTTGATGGACGAGCTGTGATCGGAACCGACCCACATGACGCGGATGCAGCGTGTTCTGTGCGTCCGTCACGACATCCTCTGATCTGTTTTGGGAAACGCTTCTTCACATGTTTGTGTTGCATAATGGATGTTGTCTGATAGTTCCTGCATCTGCTCTGCTTAGCACAATGTGCTTTGAGTTCAGCTTCTGCTGCGCCAGCTCGTGGAAGCGTGGAAATATTAGCCCGCCAGCGTGTTCCGCAGCACCAGCCTTGCACTGGTCTGCCTTAATTATATGCCGAGAGATGCCTTTAATCCGGAGGGAAGGAGCACTGGCACATCTCTGCCGTCCCTCCTGCCCACTGAGCCACCCACTCGCTGGCGCCGCCGCTCAGCGTCTCATTGTTCAGTGCGGCGTTCACCGAGCAACGTGCGGGGAGTGGGTGCCGCCTTGCTTCGTAGGCGCACGATTTCATGTTCCTCGTGGTGCCACGTCTGGTGGGTGGGGAGCTCGATGTGCTAACCCAGCTGACAGGCACGCGGACGCTGATCGATCGGCAACCATGCTTATGCATGCACATTATCATGGACACATTTGGGGGTGACATGCCACACCTCGTCATCTGCCTGTTGTGTTTGTTTCGGCTAAGAAGCTGAATCGTGACATCAATTATGAAATGTGCTGTTGTGGACTTGTTGTGTGCGGCGCTCGCTGTGGTGTGGTGCCGTGCTCCTGGCGTCGAGTTAGAATCTCCAAACTGCTTAGCTTGAGCAAAGGCTTTGCTGTGCCCATGTTTGTGCGAAGTATTGTGTGAAGTATTTTGGGGCGTGGCCCAGTCTGTGAGGCAAGGCGTGGCACCCCACACTCTCCGTCACCAGCAGCTCTCTCTCGGAGTCATTACTTTAATGAAGTGCGATGCTGTCACTCGGGTGATTTGATATCGGGGATTTCTTGTCTCTCCTAGATATCCTTGGAAGGTTCTCTGTGTGGCACCTTTCCAAACACTTTTGATGACTCTGGCTTCTTCATGAAGAGATCGGGACGTGTCGTGCCTCCGCCGAATTATGAGTAGCAATAACACTGGCGTGAAATGAGGCGGGGTAGGTCGGCGGAGAAGGGTAGTCGGGGTGACGGTGGGGACGGTGCGTGCTGGCTCCATTGCTGCCTCTCTGCACCGCTCACTCTTCTCTTTGTGCCTGAAGTCTTTCCTTCAGCGAGCGCCTGAACACAGGTGGAACAAGAAGTGCATCAGTTTGAGCGTGCCCACGCTAAAGAAACCGTAAACTTAAGGGATTGTATGTTGCTGGAAGGGCACATGGCTCCGTGTTCAGGGTCTTGCATGGCGGCCGAGGGTCCCCAGATGGGCTGCTTATCGTCTCCAGATTCATTCTGATTGATATTGATAATGAACGTTTGCAGTTCTCGACTAGAATTACGGAGTCGGACGCAGCTGAGCGAGGTTTGGAGGAGAGGTCTGTCAGCGCCACAGTGAACGACACAAGACGAGAAGTTTCACTGTTTTTTAAACTCAAGTCAGTTGAGTTTTAGCTTCAACTCCATCAGGTCTGTGACGTCGTCGTGTTCAGGACAACGATCACAACAATATGGCAACTCACTGCTGAAAACACGTCAAAGGTTCAGTCATCTCTATTCTGCAGGTCTCTGGAACTGACTTGCTAGTGTGCTAGCGAGCCCTGCTGTTGGTCCTCGGCTCAACCAGGTAGCAGGAGACCTGGTGGGGCAGCTCCACTGTCGCCACGGTGATGACGACCCAGTGTCACGCTTAGATTCATCCAGACGTGTTGACTCTGCAGCAGCGGAAGGTCGAGCTCCCTTCTAACTGCCGCTCCCGACCGGCCGAAGCTGAAGTTTGTGTCACAGTCACACACTTGTACAGCATTTGCATTTGACAACATAGGCCAGAGCAAAGATCTGACCCGGACAAGAGCCGCTCAAGTGCGCTCATTGTCCGGCGGTGAAGTGATGTCGGGAGCACAAAGCAGCGCCAGGAACATGGACACTTCACCCCGGCATACCAAGCAGCTCCTCCCAGCACAAAGACCGCCTTCATCCCGCCTGCACGGTGGAGGCGGCGGAGTCTTCAGGGCGCATGTGAAAACACGGCGGAGAGCAAGAATACCAAACAAATGACTGTTAATTGAGGTTGTGTGATTGGGGGCTACAAGACTCGCATGGGTTCCAGATGGCAGCCTGTTATTTCACCGTGGTCTGGTAATGCAGCAGGACTGGAGCCTTGTAACCCGAGCGTCCCGCGAGCCTCCTCTGCTGCACCGAAGTCCTGATGCTGCAGGTTTACTGCGATCCACAGCCGTGTGTGTGTGTGTGCAGAGGAGGGGGTGGTGCCGAGCGCTAACAGCATCGCTGTTTTTTGAAAGGAGCGATGTTTCCTGCAAATCCTCGACAGCCTTCGACAGCAGGAACAAACCTGAGTGTCCAGATTCAGCCGCTGCGTCATCCAGAGACATGGACGAGAGCGCGATTGTCTCACGCCGGACCAAAGTCTGGATTCGAAGGTATTCACACAACGTCCAACCCAAAGGCAGCTGGCTTGTTCTATTGACTCCAGACTTCTTGGACTGGAGAACCAAGTCACAGGAAGTGTTTTTTTGTCTTCTGTCGGTTGAGAGGGAAAAGTAGCTGGAGCTGCTGTGGTGTGGAAATGATGTGATGGGGAAAAGATGAACTGAAGAACTTGCCATTGCACATGATGTCATACATGAGGTTCAGTTCCAAAAGGAAACCTTCAGATATGGAGCGTCTTTTCATGCAGTGGACAGTGGTCCACACGTGACTGTGAGTGACCTCTTGAGGACTGCTAGAAGTTCTGTGAGGATCTGTCAACGTTTGGTGCTGTTTCCACATGAATCCCACACCTGTTGAAAACAGGGTCCAGACTGGACCCAGCACAGCAAGCCAGAGCCAGCCGAGCCTGGATGTGAACTCGGGGTGCGGGGACCTCGCTGTACCGAACACTGGCCTTGTATTTGATGGACTCTGTGGTGTCTGCTGAAATTCCCTCACAGCCAAAGCCGCACTTCCTCCTCAGTCCAGACCAGCTGGTTTGCATCGCCCTGTCCGCGTGCATCATTGTTTAGGTTGGACACCGGTGTCGGTGTCGACTTCTTGAAAACACACTGCCACTCAATGGCCAGACACAGTTACTACAAGGACATCACCCAACAGGACATGTAAACATGGCCTGGATCCCTGAATCCTGAAGGCATGTCTGCGACTTCTTAGAAGTACTTCACGCCCTCTAGTGGAGGTAGTTTGAATTGCACTGGTTGATGAAGGCACTAGCAATATTGGGTCCTCGAGGGTGAGTAGTACGAACGTGAGGAGTCTGTTCTGCTGCTGGGACCCCAGAGCAAACTGATCAGTGTCACCTGACAGTTGTAGGAAGCAGAAGTGTGTGTTCAGGTGCTGAGGCGCAGATACGTATGCAGATATGTGCGGCCATCGCAGCTGAAACGTTTGGGTCGCCGCCAGGCGAAGGCGCGGCATCCTCAGCGCTCAGACCCTCTACTGTACATATCAGCGCTGACTTTTAGAAATCTGTCGCACAAGCACTCGAGGTTCATGTTTTCATTTGATATGCAAAGATTCACTTTTGTCGCTCTCCATCACCTTCGCCTTCATCGCGGCGCGCAGCCATCTGTCCTCGCTGCATTTACATGGAGTCAGCGGTGAGGGGAAGAGGGTGCTGCATGCGGCGCAGTCGCCGAGCCCCGGCGCTGCCGAGGTGATGCCAGCGTCTCACACCTGCGGCGTCCTCCACCAAGTAAATCCCATTATCAGTGACAGGCGTCACAGAGCGCTTCCATTGGCGCCGCAGACAAATCTCCCAGGATCCTGCAGCAGATGACTTCCCAGCGCCGTGTGGTTTTATCGTCTTCTCACATCTGACGGCAGCGATCTGACATCCGCTGTCGGCTCTGAGTGAACGTGTAAATCTGGTGGAGACGCTGTGATAGCTTTCAAAGGCGTGCTGTCCACTGGGGAACCATGCAGGATTCCTGGGCTCTCGGGTCACCTGTCCCTCATCGCCTGCAATGAGGATCAATGTGCTTTGTCCCAGGTGGAGAGGCCACATGGCAGGTCGGAGGGTTAAAGGTGTGGACCTTCAAAGCAGCAGCAGACTTGGACCTGGCTGCTCTGGGTCCAACAGGTCCTTCAGAGGAGCTATGCTCTCCACGAGTTGTGAACAGCCGTCAGATTCTCTTCCTTTTCGCACCTTGTCAGTGGATCGTCCTCTTCCTGCATCACTCTTGAAATGTGAGAGCTGTGATTGGTTAACTCACCGCTTCCAGGAACCTGCTGGTGCCATGACCCCGTGGCCCCAACACAGCGTTTGGTGGGAACATGCAGCTGAGAGGGAACACCAGCTGTAGAACCACTGCAGTCATGCTAGAAGCAAATCATAACACGCATTTCATAAGGTCAGGAGTCGCACATGAAAGTTGAAAATAAAACTGCAACTACAGATGGCGTCTGAGGGACGGAGGGAGGCAGGTCCTGGCAGCTGTTGAGGTCACATGACAGTCGTCAGGCCAGGCTGCAGAATGTTGTGTGACCATCGCAGCGGAGGTCACAGGTCATGGAGAGGGTGGTGTAGGAGCTTCTCGGCGTGTGCACGTGTGGCGCTGCGCTGCCACTTAGTTAATAGATCCATTAAGCAGCGTGGCGTGAGTGACTTGTGGCTGCGGCGGCGGATGACGCCTTCATTCTGGCTGCTTTATTACTGGGGCGTCGTGGGCGCTCAGGCCTCCGGCTCTGACGTGACTCCGCGGCACGGAGGAATGGCCGAGAGGTGGCGAGAGGCAGAGCGCCTGATCCCATTTCCCCGCTCTCATATGGCTCTTATTTATGGAAGTGTTCCTCGCCGTCTGGGCCCGGCCCGATTCGATCGGGATGCTGATTGTGGCTGTGAGCTGGACTCATCAATCCTAATTTACCAGCAGAATTACATTTGGACGCGAAGGAGTCCGGCTCTGAGCGGAGCGCTGTGCGTGTCCGTGTTTGGCCCTCAGAGTGGACATGGTGTGGAGCGTGTGCGAGCGCACACAGAGGCAGTCCTTTGGGTGTCATTCGTGACGTTGTGTGTAAAGACTCGTCCTTGTGTCGTGTTGTGTTTCTGCTGTCCTGTTGTCTCCGTCTTCTGTGCTGTGCTGTGTTTGTAGTCATACATTGCTTTGTGATTTGAGCTTGTGTTGACACGTGTGTCATTGTCTGCGGTCCTTTCAGGGTTTGCTCTGTTGTGTAGTCATTGGAGTAAGGTGATCAGCAGCAGGATTCCTCGCCGCTCTCTGTCTTCTCGACACACTGCTGCCGCTGGAGCCTCGGGGCCCTCTTGTGACGTCAGTGCCAGAAATGTCCTGTGCCCCCCACCCCCAAATCTTCCTGCACCCCACTGCCCTTGCTCACAGTGCGGAGCCATCGCAGAGGTCAACACAAGGTCAACACACATGACATCACGGGACTGACGACTACATCATCACACAGAACCTGAAGACACAAAATGGTGGTTTTGTATTGGCTGTTGTCGTGACTGAGATGCTCTGAAACACAAACCTGAATGAGTCAAACTCGTCTGCCGACTGGGGTCAGTCGGCCCAGCTGCCCCGACTCACTGAGCAGACCGCGTGTGCTCTTCAGGGCCGACTCTGCACGTGCTCCCTCTCGGACGGTCGGCGGTGACTAACTGCTGCAGCCTCGTTCCCTCTGCCGTGTTTGTGGAGATGCTTCCATCGACAGACCCCACCTCCCGCCCCAGTCTTCTGTCTCTGGCTATTGAAAACGCACCTTTCTGTGGACCAAAGAGCTTTTCTATTGAGACTCGGCATGTGAACGATTTCCAGGGAAGAATGGAGCGCTAGCTTTCACAGCACCTTTCGGGAGCTCAGGAGCGTCCTCAGCACAGAGAGCTCTGGGAAACAACACCGCTCTTTGTGTTAGTGTAGCTGGCACACACTCACTCACCAACTTGATCACGTCACTCAGGGAGGGAACCGTGAGGACGGCGAGTTTCTGATGCAGCATGTGACCCCACCGGGGTGTGTTTCCTGGTCAGCTGGTGGAGAAGTGGGTGTCGGGCAGATGTTGTCTGGCACTGCTCTAGTCTGGTACATCCTGTCCACTGCAGGCCCGACCGTTGTTTGACTGTGCTGCTGAGCAGAGCCACATGCTCCAAACACGTCAGGCTGTGAGCCGCTGCTCACCTGACTCAGTATAGCGGTTGAAGAACATCACTGTGTGTCACCAGGTTTTTGGACGTGGCCCCGCTCTGTGTGTGTGACTCGACGTTTGGCTAGTTGTGGTGATGAGGAGCAGTCTCTCTCTGACTCACTCGCTCAAGCTAAATCTGATGTCTGTTACTATGTTTGTACTAATGTTAACAATATCATAGGTGTTGTTAAATTATAGAACTATAGTTAGGATATAATGCTGGTATATATATATATATATATATAATAGTTGATATAAATATTTATTGGAGACCACCGCCGAGCGTCAGCATCCGTGTGACGTGACGCTGGAACACCGTTTCATTTCAGTGTTGGCGCTGCCGTCTGCTGATGGATGCTTCGTGTGGAGAAGGTTCATTTTCAATCATGCAGCCAAACGCTGCGACACCAGCTGCGCTCTTCTGCGTGCGCGCGCTTCACCACGGCGCACTGTCACCTCCCCGCCCCACTATTCATTAGTCACTCTTCCCCGCAGCTCCGGATCCAGGACGACATTATTACCGGGCTCGCAGACGCTCCACAGCCTTGGCCCGTAGACAAGAGAAACGCCGAGTCGGCACTTGCTTGTAAAGGAGGAGAAAACAGACATCCATCATGGCTTTGTCTGTGCACTGAGGCCCGGATTGATTTTGGATCATTGCACAGTTGTGCAGCTGGTTCTGGCGGCTGCACTGTGGAACTTTTGTTTTTGGAGATTGGATTCATCGAGTCGTTGGCTTTCTTGGACACAATGATGGTCTTTGTCTCGCCGCGCCGACCTGCTGCGTCCGCTGCTTCTTTCACACACTTCCACATGTGCAGCCTGAGCAGGAGTTTCTGCTCTAGTTGGTCTGCTCCTGTGTGGATGTGAGGTCCAACACGGTCCTAGTGAGGACCCAGGGGTGGTGAGAGGAGAAGTCCGTCAGGCAGTGGAGAGCGTTGTCTTCTGGCTCAGCTCTGAACATCTGCCTTCCCTGGCCTGTGACACAACTCCTCCACCTGGGGTGGATTTCATCTCCAGCCTGGACCAGACTCGGTCTTGGATTTGGAGGAGCTGATGCCAATCCTGGCAATGCTGCCACATTTGCTGTGAATTCATGGTTACTAACTAACCAAGACTCGACGATGAAGGAGTTGAGACCGAGTCCTCCCCGTCTGATAGGGATGGGTGATAACTTATCTTACACGATATACCACCAAACACAGTCTCCACGGCGACACTTCTGCATCTCACCATAAACATGACACTTCTGCATCTCACCATAAACTCCATAAACCCGCGGCTCACTGGCTGCATTGGACCTTCACACGTGAACATGAGGAGAGGGTGATGGCGCTCTCCAGCTCCGCGGCGTGTGACAGCTGTGGAGAGTGTGGTGGACTGTGGTTCACCGTGGTCGTTTGAAAGTGATGTTGAATCCAGGGAACCTTGGATCATGACACTGGTGGACTCTGACTCTCTGGATCCCTGTTTCTTTGATGAGATGGAGTGGTCCTCATAGGTTCTCTGAGGCGCTCCTCTGCCTTGGTAATGTTTCTTCAGCAGCAACACATGGAGGAGAAGGAACATGGCTTTATCCTGATCATTATTGTTACATTTATCCTGATAAGTTTTGGTCCATACGGCCCAGCCCGACTGTCTGAGGTGGTGAGGCAAGACTCCTTCCACATGTTGATGTAGAGACTGTGACAAGAGTGGGGTGGGGTCAGACTGGGCTCAGGGCTCAGGTCTTCACCCGCTGCAGAGTGGGAGTTGCTTCTCCCCCGTCACCAGGGAGAGGCGGGGCTGCTATTCAGGCCCGAGTCATTAATCACCGGATCTTTTCAGCTGTCAATACTCACAAAGAGACGCCCCAAAACCAACAATGGTGTTTTGAGTCGCGTAGTTCAATGGAGGCGAAACCTCAGCCGCTCGTGATGCTGAATTCATTTCTGTGGAAGTGGAACCAGTCCTTGTGCGACCGGAGCCCTGAAAGATTCATGGATTCCTCTGGTTTATCTCTGAAGAGGCTTTTCTGTGCGGCGAGTCCCATACCTCCAGGAGCAGCGGGCGGCAGCCTGCGGCGGGCCGACCTGCCTCGCCAAGTCTGCCTGCGCAGTGGTTTAGCGTCCGAGTAAACAGTCACCCTGCTTTTAATCAACTTGATCTCCACATTGACATTTGATAATCCGGCTGGATGTCCAGGCGGAAGCTGCCAGGGCAGAGCCGCCCCATTGATTCCGATGAATGAATGAACTCAGTCTCGCTCCAGTGCAAGTCGGTGCAGGGACTTGTGTCCTTGACTCTCTTTCCAGTGTCATCATTAGCATTCACTCATTCACGTTTCTCACTCAGCAGCAGCAGCAGCAGCAGCAGCTCTTCATCTCAGCAACATCTGAGGGGGCAGAGAGACCAGGTCTCATCATCATATCTGCTCCTCGGGGCCCTGTTGCTGAAGTCCATGTTGCTTCCCAGAGTCACTGGTCACTGCAGGCGTGTCAGTGGTCTTCCTGACCGATCATCTGACAGCTCCAGCAGGCTTCTGGCATGTGTGACTCAGAGCTGCCAGTCGCCGGATGCTCCTCGTGGTCCCATCCTGTGTGAACAGCCTGAGGTCTCCAGGTGCCAGTAGTTCTGGCCATCGTCCTGCCATGGTTTTTCCTTTGTTGACACAACTGCGATGACTCCCGCCTCCTCCGAGTCTCAACAGCAGTTGAGTCAAAACACATTTGCTTCACACTTTTTTATGTTCCTCTGAGGGATAACTTCAGTACAATACTTTTTCTTTCTCTCTTTCCTTTTCATAAACGTCCTTGAGTCACGTCACAATCACAAACAAGTCCTGCCCCAGGTCATTGACTTGCACTGATTCTCTCACACTGCCTCTCAGAAAACTGCTGAGGTCGGCGATCATCGTTTTCTCTTGCGTGTTTGTGTCAAATCTCAGAGACTGTTTGTGGAAACACACTTGTTAGCGCAGCTCTGAGACAGTGTGACTTTTACTTCAGACTTTTCAAATCTGCGAGTCAAACACAAACAGGTCGGGGCGCACGTCCGTCCTCCTCTGGCCTCCTCTGACATAGAAACTGGAGTAGAGTTCCTTGGCTTTATGGAATCGTCATGCGTGGCGCTTGTTTTCACTGGGTGTTGTTCATCATCCCTTTTGTCCTTCTCGTTTCGGCCGCTCTCTTTCTCCCCCATACCCGGACCTCTGCCCACGCCGTGGCCCACAGCTCCACTTGAGCTGCCATCCGGCTTTGAAAGTGAGAAGATGGACGGATGAGCTGCTGTCTCTGGGGGGGGGGCAGAATTCACGCCGTCTGTGACAGCGGCGGTTTTATGTTTCTGATTTTAATCATGTGTGCCGGCTCGCTGCGGTCCTGGACCTGCCGCTGCTTTAGGGCCGCGATGATTTGTGACGTATAAACAACACAATTCACACAAGGACAGCTGCCACGCGCGCCGCGGGCCCCGCTGTTTCCGCTCGCCACATAAAAAGCGAATATTTGTGGAGGACCTGGACTGTAAACGTTACAGGTGCAAGATTTGTCGTGCTGCGTTTTATTAAACTTTAATCCCGCTGGTTTTCCAGCGCCAAGCTGCTGGGCCCAAACATGAGTCAGTCCTCTGCCCTCTCTCTCTCTCTCTCTGTCTCTGTCCTGCGCGCCTCAGTTTATGTTCCTGTTCCAATCACAAACGTCAGTCGCCTCTAATTTACAAGAAACAGAAGTTCTCACCATGTGACTCAAACCCTCTTCACAAACGTCACCCTGAGCTACTGGCTGATGTTTTTCAAGTCTCATAGAAAAGACTCTCTTAAGGATGTGAGATTTCATTTCATTTATTCATGGGCTTCTTTCTGCACAAACATAGCAGTCAGCTGCAGCGTCTGTGAGATACTCAGACGTGTCTGTCCTTTCCTACAGGCTGTCTGGTCTTAACTCCTCCGAGCAGCAGCAGCAGCAGCAGCAGCCATGGAAGTGAAGGAACGTCGCCCCTACCGCTCACTCACCGCCCGGCAGGACTCGGAGCGCCGCTACACCAGCTCGTCGGCCGACAGCGAGGACGGCAAGCCCAACCCCAAATCCTACAGCTCCACTGAAACGCTCAAGGCCTTCGACCACGACCAGAGGATGGCGTACGGGAGCCGGGTCAAGGACGTGGTGCATCACGAGGCGGACGAGTTCACCCGTCAAGGTCAGGCATCGTGGCCCTGATTCATTCATTCATGGTTGTGTGGGGGTTTAGTGACGGTGCAGGTACCAAACGTGTCCCACCTGCCGCGGAGTGATGACGTCACATCCGCCACACACCGTCTCTGTTTCTTTGATGTTTCAATGAGCCAGAGGGAAGTGAAATAAAGGATGTCGAGGCCATTTCTACCACATGCGCAGCATTTATTTCCACTAAACAGCATGTTTGTCACTGAATCGTCCGTTCTCCTCCTCAGTCTGTGGAACAAGGCGTCGTGACTGGCTGACACCTGCGGAGCTTTGTTTCTCTTTGATGTCGCACCAGAAATCACAACAGTCTCCACAGCAGATAATGATGTCCATCTGAAGGTAGTTCAGTCGTAAAAACAAAGCTCCGCAGGTGTCAGCCAGTCACGACGCCTTGTTCCACAGACTGAGGAGGAGAACGGACGATTCCGTGACAAACACGGTGTTTAGTGGGAATAAATGCTGCGCATGTGGTAGAAAACGCCATGACATCCTTTATTTCACTTCCCATGACAAACATGACAAAAAAAGGATATGGTATCTGCTGGATGTGACTCCGCGGCAGGTAGGACACATTTGGTGCCTACAATGGGATTCAGTGTCATGCTGTCACCGCCTTCAGTCGGACCTCGGGTTCTTAGCCGCACGGAGCCGTGAGCGAGTGAGTTCTAGTGTGCCGTCATGTGAGTCGTGTTGGACGTGCAGATGTCTCCACGCTGGACCAACCGGTCCTGAGAGAACTGAGCGTCATCTGGTTGGTGTCTCCCGCAGGGGCGGACTTCTCCCTCAGAGACCTGGGCTTCGCCGAGGCGCTGCCTGCCCACATAGCCACCTATAGGACGGAGATGGGAATGCCTCACCGTGACTACTCGGTCAGCGTGGGCTCGGACGCCGACACAGAGACAGACGGCATCACGTCGCCCGAGCACGCCGTCAGACTGTGGGGCCGCAGCAACACCAAGTCCGGCCGCAGCTCCTGCCTGTCCAGCCGGGCCAACTCTAACCTCACGCTGACGGATACGGAGCACGAGAACACGGAGAACGGTAGGCGCTCCTGCTCTGCTCCATCACTTGAGCTTAGAGTGGTTTCACACACCACACGACCTGGCACCGCTCCGGTTCTGCCTCGCGGTTTAGCCCGGTGTTCATGGTCTTCAGAATGTCCCGCCTGCTCAGCTGCTGTGCTGAAGACACCAGGGCCTCAGTGCTGGCGTCAAGCTTCGGATGTTGGTCACACTGACAGACAGGGAGGCTGGTTTGAGAGACCAAACCAAAGTGAGAGAGAGAGGGACGCGGTCGCATGAGCAAACCCCGAGCGTCAGGTTGGGGTGAGATAATGAGGCTGTCGGGTGAGCCGGAGAGTGAGCAGTCAGAGAGTGAGCTATTGGCCAGGGCTGCCCACCGATGACATTTGGAATCTCAATGCATCGCTCTGGAGCCCAGTTAACTGGCGATTCATGGCAAATGAATCACACTTGCTGAATGTTGTGGTCTGGATCTGTTTTGTGGGTGTGTTGGACTCCACACACGTGACTGCATGAGTGGACTGGGGCGTGAATCTCGGAGGCTCCGCCTCCTCTGCAGAGTTACGGAGGTGGCTTTTGGATGTATGTTCTGGCCTCGGCCCACAGCTGGCGATGGAGAGTCGCCGTTTATTCCACCCGCCGGAGCAGAAGGCCTCCTGTGTTGAGCGCCGACTCGATAAGGCAGAGTCGATATATGGCGAGTGAATGAAAACCCAGCCAGGCGGCCTGCCTGCGTGGAGTAGTCCGGGCCCCCTCACCGACGTGCGGCTGACATGACCCCCGACTCCTCGCGTGCAAATAAGCCGCTGATCTTATGGGGACAAATGTCCACAAAGAGTTTTCAGGGTGAAAACATCCAAATGACTGGGAGATTCTAACTTGGTTCCAGTCTGGTTCAGGTGAGCCGTGTCTTTTGGATGGTTAGGTTCAGGGGGAGAGGCCGGGGAAAGGGTGATGGTGTGTGATGGCCTGCTCAGTCACTCACCGCCGCAGGATGATCTTCCTAAAGCGATGCAGAACCCACAGATGTTCTCATCCCTGTCACTGAAATGAAAGTACCTGCTCGTGCTAGCTGCTAACCTGGGGAGCAGACGCACAGATGTTATTAGTTCTGGCTGGGGGACATTCAGATGGTGCTCCTCCTGGGAGACCTTCTCCAGATCGACCTCACCTCCGCACCGCTGACACGTGTTGATGCCAGAACCTCCAGGCGTGCCCTCTGGGCCCCACACCTTCAGCTCACTCTGGTCACGTGACCTGCTGCTGGACATGACTCACACACACTGACACAGTTGTGTCCTCACCTCCGTCCAGCAGAGGCAGTGTGTCCGACACTGGAGGAACAGTTGCAGGTTTAGTGTCGTCAGCTGTCAGTCACACGTGTTGATGATGTTGTCTTTGTTGGTGCAGAGTCCAAGTCCAGTTCAGGAGTGTTCACAGAGCGTCATCAGCCTCATCACAGCCATCGCAGTTGCTAGTTCCATTCCTTGGGCCGTTCCTTCTCAGGAACACCCTGACAGCTGGTTTAGTGGCTGCATGAAGGCTGTCCCAGCAACCCAGGGGAGGATGTAGAGGAGCCTGTTTCAGAGCCTCTGGCCTCCTAGAGGACGCTGCAGGTTCCTGAGTGAACCCAGAAGAACCCGGGGTCTGGCCAGCGTTTCATTCGCCGCGCTCGCTCGAATGTGTGGAACAGAACTCGGCGGAGGTAACGGAATCATGGCGTTGCCATGGCGATGTCTTGGCCATAGAGCCGCTATTGTCCGTCTGCTTGGATCAGGGCCGGCGCCTCAGCTCACTCCTCAGACGTGACGGTGGGACTCTGCTACAGTAACACTCCGAGCTACAGAGTCACTCTGTCGGACCAATGAGCCGCGCGAGCTCGCCGCCGCCGCAGCCGCCATCATCGCCGTGCTGCCTGCAGCGGGAAAACACAGGCTCCCTTTTTTAGACTTCTGTGTCCTGATCCGCTGAGATGAGTCACGGCGCCTCAGAAGCCAGTCTTCGGTGTCAGTAGCGATAAGTTGCTCTGCTGTGACTGATGTTGAGTCCAGCCACTTCCTTCTCTCAGAATCACTGTGGCTGAGCCTTACAGGACGGAGAGAGGGAAGCCGTAACCCCGACCGTGCTGGAAGCCCTTGGACTGGCGCTCCACAAATTCAACCCAAGATAAAAGGGAATAATACAAGTGGCTTCCTGTTCTAGTTTACACACGCGCTGCGCTTTGCTTTTGTAGCTCGCGAATCTAAGTTCAGTAATCGTCACTCTGCCGTCAGCAGGAGTCTCAGCGCCCTCCGCTCCAAGTTTATGGGCTTTTGTGGTTCTGCTGCTGCCGGGCTGGCGCTCGCTAACCACCCGAGTTTCAAAACACGCTGCAGCACCATGCAAGCTTTTGGACCTGAGACCCGACCTGCAGCTCGTGCCAGACTGGACCCCACCAACCGCTGTCACACATGACGTGTAGCGCTGAAGGTATCACTGAACGTCAGTGGAGCACCAACACTCCAATGTCACAGTGGACTGGTGCAGGATGTGTGGTCCACTGTCACTGCCAGTGAGACTCGGTGACATCCTCAGGGTCCCGGGAGGGAGACAGTGGAGCCGAGGGATCCAGGCTTCGAGCCAAGCTCGCTTCAGGAACGGCGAGCGCCACACACTTCGCTGCTCGAGGATACAAGTTTGCACCACTGCTCGGGGGACCCAATCAGAGTTAGACCGGCGGCCATATGGTGACATGGGAGTGTGTCTACAGACGGGTCACTGCCAGATTCATCCCTCCAGCCCGCGGTTATTTCCGGCTCAGCGCTCCTCACAAGTTTATTTATTTGTGGACTCAGATCACGGATTAGCGTGAAGGTCTCCAGCTCATTTTCTGGCTTCAGAGGCCCGGACGGACACTTGTGGGCCCTTATCTGCGGCGGCGCACGCACGCTCCCCACAGTCAGGACCGGCTGAGCGCCGGTCCCCCACCACGGATCAGGCTGCGGCTGCAGCGGGATGAGCCGTGAGGGTCACTTAGCGATGCTCGCGCTGTGTATGTTGGTGACTTTCAGGAAGTCGAGTCCCGGCAAAACTGGATTCAGCTTTGATGCCTTCACCGACTAGATGGTTTTCTAACCAAGTGAACTGAGAGTCAGAGCTCTCATTCGCAGTCTGACAACGGCTGGTCTGCTGGTCGACTCGGACTCTTGTGTTGTCTCCTCGGTGCGACCTGTTTTTCCTCCCGCCTGTCAGACCAATTAGCCACTGTCATGAAGGCTGAGGAGGCAAAGTTCAGAGGCGGCTGCCTCCCCAGATAAGAGGGGGAAAGAACTGCTGCTGCTCACCTCCGCAGAGAGACGCTGCCTCTTGGAAAGACTCCATGTTTGACACTCCTGTTGACAGGCTGGGCGACTCGTCTTGAGGATGGTTTTCATCTGGTTAGGAGTAAGAAAGTGATGGGTGCCGAGTCAGAGCATGAAAAAGACGCCTGTTGGCCAACTCCAATCAGAGCTGATTCCTGGAAAGAGCTGGCTCCTTGGAAACAGGGGTGTGCCGCAGGTTTGTCGGAGGTTCCCGGCTAATGTGCTGCTGTCACGCTGGAAACACCGCTCTTATCTCAGCGGCACAAATTGGCGGCTTGTAAAGCGGGTCAGTGGCGTCCCAGCTGGCTGCGAGTGGAACGGGTGCGGATCTTATGAGCTGGTCCAGGTCGTGCAACTCGGCAGGTCAGGAGACCCGCGACACCACGAGTTCAGCGAGTCTGCCTCGGACAGCTTATCAGTGGAGCACACTGAAGAGGGACGTGCCGTGACACGTGACACTGTCTCTCCAGAGCCGGCCCACCTTACAGTGACGGCTGCTGACTCCCACACATCAGGACACGGCTGTTGACTTCGGGACCTTCTTACTTCAGGACGTCCCTGGTGCCCACCTGCTGTGAGCGGAGAAGGTCAGTGCGGTGATGCAGAGCGCCACCGCTGCCTTCTTCTGACCTGGGCTCATCTGCTCACAGTTGATGGACGGACGTGACCTTCAGTGAACCCGGCTGAAGCGCCGTGTCTCTTCTGCTGCTGCGTCTGCGTTTACACCGGCGCCAGCCAGTTGTCATCCAGCGACATGCTGTCAAGCATGAGAGAGTGGTGACGCGCTCGGAGCTCAGTGGGGATCCTTCCGTCGCCTCAGTGAGGAAGTCTTCCCAGCGTCTGTAATCCCAGTTCACGCCAGGCGTTCCTGTCACTTTGGGACCTGATAACGTCGCGAGCTGACAGCTGCGACTCCGACTCGCAGCATCACAAATCGGGGATCATCAGGACGTCACCGAGGCGTGATAGGTGAAGCAGCGAGCGGAGGAATCGCGCCGGGCCTGTCGAGGCTCGGGCCACCGACTTGACGTGACTCCTGCCTGCTCCTTGTGTGGGATTTCCACAGGGCTCGTGGCCCCAGAGGTGGAAGCAGAGGCGCCATGTCAGACCCCAACGTTCATGGCTCTGTTTCAGCTCATTAGCGTGGTGAGCTCATTTCATTAGCTGTAACTGAGATCCATTTTCTCCTGCTGTGATGGCGGGTCCCCCGCGTCCCAGCCCTGTCTGCTGGGCCCCTGACTGCTGGAGGTGCTGCTCCTGTGCCTGACGTCTTCTCCTCGGCTCCTCCAGAAGAGCCTCGCCTCGCAGAGGTCTTTGGAGGAAGTCCATCCAGGAGCAGCTCTTAAGTGCGCCGCAGAAACAAGTCCTGCTTTGCAAGGCTCTCACAGACGGATCAGTCCCGGCAGCTGTGTTGCGTAAGCTCTCAGAAGCTCTGGGTTCAGTTTGCCTGTCGAACCACCGCACTCCTGGTGGGAGCTGCGAGGCCAATCGATTCTTTAGCGCCGCCACAGCGCAGAGGGCTTTTACGTAAGCGTGATGCGAGGTGGAACATGTCGGCTGACACCGCTGCTCCTGCCGTGCTTCTGTGCGGGGCTGAGACTCGTGCTGTCTCCAGACTCTGACTTGTGCTGAGCCTGGAGACAGAACTCACGTGACTCATGAAGCTTCCTCACTGTCTTCAGAGGTTCGACAGAGCAAAATTGGTCCGGCACTCCAGGGAGGGGGCGTAGGTGCCTCGCAGGGTGTGACTCTCTCACCTGATGTCTGACTCTCACACCTGATGTCTGACTCTCTCGCCTGATGTCTGACTCTCTCGCCTGATGTCTGACTCTCTCGCCTGATGTCTGACTCTCACCTGATGTCTGACTCTCACACCTGATGTCTGACTCTCTCACCTGATGTCTGACTCTCACACCTGATGTCTGACTCTCTCACCTGATGTCTGACTCTCACACCTGATGTCTGACTCTCTCACCTGATGTCTGACTCTCTCACCTGATGTCTGACTCTCACACCTGATGTCTGACTCTCTCACCTGATGTCTGAGTCTCTCACCTGATGTCTGAGTCTCTCACCTGATGTCTGACTCTCACCTGATGTCTGACTCTCACACCTGATGTCTGACTCTCACACCTGATGTCTGACTCTCTCACCTGATGTCTGACTCTCACACCTGATGTCTGACTCTCTCACCTGATGTCTGACTCTCTCACCTGATGTCTGACTCTCACACCTGATGTCTGACTCTCTCACCTGATGTCTGAGTCTCTCACCTGATGTCTGACTCTCACCTGATGTCTGACTCTCACACCTGATGTCTGACTCTCACACCTGATGTCTGAGTCTCACACCTGATGTCTGACTCTCGCCTGATGTCTGACTCTCACACCTGATGTCTGACTCTCGCCTGATGTCTGACTCTCACACCTGATGTCTGACTCTCGCCTGATGTCTGACTCTCACACCTGATGTCTGACTCTCGCCTGATGTCTGACTCTCACACCTGATGTCTGACTCTCTCACCTGATGTCTGACTCTCACCTGATGTCTGACTCTCACACCTGATGTCTGACTCTCTCACCTGATGATGCTGTTTTACTTTGGATGACTTCACTGCTGATTGTTTTTTTTCTGCTGGGAATAAAAGCTGTCAGGAGCGGAGCTTAAAAACTGGTGTTTGCCAGCAACTGCCCGGAATAGCCGACAGATGCTGGCAGGATATTGTAACGGTGGAGAGGTGAAGAGACAGAACCTCGGCTCTTTCTCTTGGAACCACGAGGGGTCCCGGGGACGCTGGGCGGCCGATGCCGGGCTGTGAAGTGGAGACCAGCACCACATGGACCCGCTTCAGACGGACGCTCTACCGTACCCGCTGTGGCGCTCTCTAATGTCGTGACTCGGCTCTGACTCGGCTGTGAACACAGCTCCTACTCTCTTTGGATCACACCTTTCTTCGCTCTCCTCCGGTTCCGGCTCCGATGCCAAACAGGGAATTGATGAGTCTCAGACAATTTAAAAGCTATTAAATATCCAATTGAGGCATCTTGTCTGACGCAGTAGCTCGTAGGCAAATAGAAGTCAATTAATGAAGGGTTATTTGGGCTAGCTCCGTCCTAACAGGGCGAGTGGTTAAGCTAGCGGCTGTGTCTCCCAGCCTCCGCTAACAGCAGCACAGGCGGTTTGAAGAGAGAGGAGCATGGCGAGTGGTCAGTGGGCTCAGGTGGCCAGTGTCAGTCTGACACACCAGCCAGTGTTTGAGTTGCTTCGCCCCTCAACCTCCGGTCCAGGAGACGACCCTGGACCAAGGTTTCTGCGGACTGTGTCGGTGCAGTTTGCCCCGAAGCGGGTGCCAGAGAGCGGACTCCTGCTGCTGCTCAAAACAGGAACAAAAGCGAGTGAGCCTGAGGAGAAACCAGTGCGCTGCCGTCTGTTTGAGCCCACACAGAAAGAGATCCCTGTGTTCCTCACACACATTCCTCACTCACACACGGCCTGCTGGTAAACAGCACAGAGGGAAATGTCCACCTTTGTCTCAGCTAATGCGGCCAAGCCTCCTGAAAGACGAGAGAAAACATCTTCCTGATCCAAGCCTCATGCCGCGCCCTCCCCTCCCCTCCCCTCCACTGTCAGCGCGTGACAAACCTGATGTGGTGGTTCTGGTTCTGGAGGGAGACCGCCTGATGACTGTCTTCTTCTTCTTCTTCTTCTTCATCTCCTCACGGTTGGTTTCTCTTTTCTCTAGCCTCCATCCATTCATGTAATCTGTTGTTTTTCATCCTTCCGCTTTCCACCTGCTGTGTATCTAAGTGCTGTGCGCTTGGTTCTCTCTGGCTGTTGAGGTGCTTCACGTTGGTTGAGTCTCCAAGGCCGACTTCCCTGGACCGGGTCTTTGTCTCAGGTTCTGGTCATGGGTTCCTCCGGGGGGCCCCACCGCGCCGAGCAATGGCAGGCAGCCGTTTGTTTGCTCGCTCCCCTTAGTTAGCTGCCCAATGAGCTTATTAAGACACCCAGATGGCAGGACTGTGTCAGGCCTGCCCGCCGGCCGCACCCGACTGGAGAGCTGTGTCAGGTCTGACACAAGCGCCCTTGTGAGGCTTGTAACGGAAGCAATAGCTCCCCTTCTGGTGGAGTCCGGCCCTTATGGACTCAGCTCAGGGTGGGACTCATCTCAGGGTGCGACTCAGCTCGGGGTAGGACTCAGCTCAGGGTGGCACTCAGCTCGGGGTGGGACTCATCTCAGGGTGGGACTAAGCTTAAGGTGAGACTCAGCTCAGGGTAGGACTCAGCTCGGGGTAGGACTCAGCTCGGGGTGGGACTCAGCTTAAGGTGAGACTCAGCTCAGGGTAGGACTCAGCTCGGGGTAGGACTCAGCTCGGGGTGGGACTCAGCTTAAGGTGAGACTCAGCTCAGGGTAGGACTCAGCTCGGGGTAGGACTCAGCTCGGGGTGGGACTCAGCTTAAGGTGAGACTCAGCTCAGGGTAGGACTCAGCTCAGGGTGGGACTCAGCTCGGGGTAGGACTCATCTCAGGGTGGGACTAAGCTTAAGGTGAGACTCAGCTCAGGGTAGGACTCATCTCAGGGTGGGACTCAGCTCAAGGTGAGACTCACTGACTGAGACTCACCCTGGCTCTGCTGGACCTCCATGTTGTGGCCATGCGCAGGACTTGCGGCGGTGCGACGGGGGTTTGCCAGCATGGCTGGAGGTCATGCTAGCAATGTTCTCAGCTCTGACCGTGCTTTGACAGACTGATCGCTCCTTGATGTATTGGCTGTTTGGGGAGTGAAACACGGCGCATGCTGTGATCTACGACCACAGCATGCGCCGGCTAGTAAAGAGTCGGCAGCAGGTCCTTGTTGGGGACTTGTGCCGGCGACTGCCATGATTCTTCCGGCCGATGCAGTCAATTCCCGCTGCAGCAGCAGCAGCGTGTCACGGTCATTAACCTGCAGCAGCACCAGCGCCAGCCTTGTATATGAAGCACCGAGCGGAACTCTCAGCGGGGCCACGCTCATTTGCCGTTCCTGCAAAGCTGCGCCTGATGTGTTAATATGGCTAATTGTTTCCTCATTAGATGCCAGTCAATGACTCGTATTTGCAAGCTCTTCAGGGAGCATCTGGACCGACAAGGATTTCTCTCACGCCGGGTGTGGGTCCGGTCAGCAGCCAGGGCGCGGTGATGCTCACGTCTGAGACGACGCTGCTGCTGTGTGCCACTGCCTCTCCTCCACTGGTGGTGGCTCAGAGGAGAGCGCGGGCCTTCATCCACTCTGGGAAGCACCCACCATAGCTGAAACCCTGACGGAAACAACAAGCCAAGCCAACACAACATGGAAGCAGAGTTCGCTAACAAAGCTCACAGAAGTTGGGCGCCGAAAATGGAGAGTGAAAAAGTGAGAAACGGATCGTCTGGAGAGAAGCACCTGACAACCCATGAAGGAGACGCATGAAACCAGTGAAATCTGGAACAAAGTCGACTGGAAGAGCTGAACAGGAAAGTGAGGGAAAGGTTGATCTTCACCTGCGGTTCACTTCCACTGTAGAGGAGCCGGTTGACAGACATGTGCTCCACACGGATGTGGCTGAGCGTCAACACTTGAGGTGTTCAGGCAGGTCTCCTGCCCCAAAGTGACCACCCAAACATCTGAGCTTCACCATGTGACTGAGTCCTCCTCCGCCGTCGATGACAGTTACTTAGGTATGTGGGGGCATGTTTTGCTGTGCTTGTGAGGACCAGGCCTTGACAAGCCTCCTTCTTGTGAGGACATTTGGGCCTCACAAGGTTTAGAGGGCTAAAATCTCAGTGACAGTGGTTTCTTATAACTGGGTTCCAGTTTGGTTCAGAGTCCTGGTTCGGGTGAGCCATGTGATTTGAATGGTTCGGTTTAGGGGGAGAGGCTGGGGGAAGGGTGATGACCAGGAGTGGTCCCCACAAGGATAGAGATTCAAACATGCGTGTGAGAGTGTGTTCAGCGCAGGGTGTGGGTGTGTTCCCTCCACTTGTGTTGTGTCTGTTTGTGGTCTGCAGCTCCTCCCCTCTCCCCCCTCCGCCCCCTGTTGAGCCGCTCTCCGCCCCAGCCGCCCCCTCCCTCCCTGACAGACCAATGGTCGCTGTGAATGGTTGCTAGGTGACACTGCAGCTCAGCCAGCCCGGGACTCCGAGCATGAGCCTGGCCTCCATTCACTCTCAGCTAGCGGCGGCTCAGGGACCTGGTTGCTCCAGCCGATGGTGAGTCTGCGTCGCTGCCGGGCACGGGGTCGGGTGGGCGGCTGTTGTCAGAACCGGAGGAGTCTGCGTGGACCCTTGGCGGACGCAGTGAGTTGTGGGAGTTGAGTCTGCAGAGGTGCTCTGTGGTCCGGTTGGTTCTGGAGCTGCACTGATGAGAGTTAGCTAGCTGAGCATGAGGGGTGTGTGACCAGACGAGTCGCCGACTCGTCCTAAATTTAACCCGAGGGTCACTTAAACCTGCGCTGTTCCGCCCCTGACTCAGAGAGCAGCTCACAACCCACCTCCACCCCGGCGCCGCCAGCATTGCCTTCTGTGTTGATGGTTCATCTTTGCTTGTGTCTGTGAACTCGCCACTGCTGGTGAGCGTGAGGCCGTCAGCGGCGCAGCTGGATCCAACGTTGTCACATGTTGTTGATAGTGGGTGGTAGTCTCAACATCATTGAAGAATTGTGTCTGGTGAGGTGGCACAGATGACAGTGGGAGGTCATGGGTTCAAATCCCAGCTCAGTGTGGGAGCACCTGCTGAGCAGCAGGTCGGCAGCATCGTCCCTGCCATGGCTTGCCGTGCTCTTGGAAGTCAGTGAGGCCGAAGGGCCGTTGAATCTGGAGTCGCTCAACATCACGGCGAGTCCTTCCTTTGGTGGAGCCGAGTCATTCTGGACGCAGCTGTGTGGCCATCCGTACGGCGAGTCACCAGCGAGGACAGTGTCCCGACCGCTCACCGGATCCAGGGGTGTCGCAGCGGCGCTTGGCTCCGAGTCATAGCAAGTGAGAATGTGAAGAAATGTAAGGAAGTGCTGTTAGTTCTGTGCCGCGGCACGTCGACGGCCGGAGGTTTGCAGCTCCCGAGCTGAAGGTGTCGGCCCTCCATCGTCTTCTCGCAGCAGCGCAGCACAACAAAATAAAAGCCTCTAAATAATAGATCAGCCGCACAAGTTGACGACCCGTAGGGTTGAATTACATCAAGCTCTGACGCCGGAGCCGAGGTTTTACTGCTGCTGGATGTTTCCCACCCTGATGGCTCAGATCAGCGTGGGTAGCATTTAGTGGGACTCGAGCAGGAAGTCAGCAGGAGGGATGCCTCCGCGGTCAACGTGCCCCTGCCGCGCTAAAGTCACTGACAGAGCGCCGCGCTGCGCTGTCTGCGTTACTGGGGCTGAGACGGTAGTGGCAGCCGGGCGCACGCCCTTGTGTGTTCTCGTGTTGTGTCACGGCGTATGTTAGCAGTAGCGGCGTGAAATGCAATCCGACAGAGAAAAGCATGACGTGCTGTGGCTGCTCTGTACACACCGCAGGACTGGGACGAGAAAAACACCTGTTGTGTCGTGACACGGAAGAGCTTTGCTGGTGTGAGCTTGTTAGCATTAGCACTGACAGGTATCATCGGACAGTGGGTCTGTGGCTGCAGAGACCTCAGATGAGGCGGGCGCAGGTGCGGTTCCTCTTGGGTCGGGTCACCATAGCAGTCTGAACTGAGGAGCATCTGAATGGAGGTTCTGCTGGATTAAGACTGGCCCCGTCAGCTTCTGTTTGCTTTCTTTCTCTGCTGTTTTTGGGGGCGCTGAAGCCTGACGGACCTTTCTTCAGCGGCATGTGTTGCGCCGCGGCCCCTCTGGCCTTCTCTGAGGGGCTTCCACCCGCGAGGCTAGCACGCTGAGCCCCGACATCTGAGCCCGGCATTAGCATCTCTTAATTCAGAGCGGCAGGGGGTCGGGCCAGAGTCGGGGTCCCGCTGCAGCTGGACGCTCTGCTGGCGGTGGGGGGGCGGGGGAGCCTCACAGCTGACCAAGCAGGAATGCTGAGCCGCCCAGAAGGCCCGGGGCTGTGGGAGCATTAGGAGTTTTATTTGGAGCCCTTAATCACCCCCCCATGTTGCTGCCAGGCCGAGGAATGTGGTTAAAGCAGGTCACCCCTCAAAGTCGCGCCGCCTTCTGAGGCCCAATCATAATTTCATGAGCAGCACATGGCGCCCTGTTTCCAGCTCTGGTGCCTGTGCTCTGCCGAGTCGCCTGCCCTGCGACGGCACGCTGAAAATGTTGGGAAACAATGCTGAGGTGTGCGTCCACATCTGAGTTGGACTCTCTGAGTCGGAACTGAGAGAAAAGCCCAGGAGACTCTGTGAGGTCTGGACGTGCAGGCGTGAACTGCTGAAGGAACCTTTGGTGTCGCCCTGCGAGCGTCTTGTGCTGCCACTCGTGACTGATCCCATCAGCTCTGGGAGTGCGTCAGGCCGCTTCATGAAGTCACTACAGCGTCAGTTATGCTCAGAAACTGTGCTTTGAACAGCCAATGCAACCACGCAGGAGGAAGAGTTGGGTCCTGGTTCAGCTTCCTGGTGCTGGTTTTCCTTCAGTGAAAACACAGTAGGAAATACAGTGCAGTGAACCAACCATCACTGGGCTGTGTTACTGCACCACAGGGACGGGTGATGGGGACCAAAAGAGTTATCACAAGGAATGTGATAATAGAAGCCGCTGGTGTCTGACAGGCTGCTCTGCCAGCTTTATTTAGGGCTTCAATGGAGCCCTCTGTCTGTCTGTCTGTCTGTCTGTCTGTCTGTCTGTCTGTCTGTCTGTCTGTCTGTCTGTCTGTCTGTCTGCTGTGTCTCATGTCTCTGAACAGTTGACTTGAACTATGGAGCAGTCTGGACACAGTTCCTAGATGCTACTGAAGAAACATTAGAAATCAGGTGAAGAAATGATCATGGAGTCAGATTCTATTCTCCAGATCATGATACAAACTGTCAGTCCTTTGTCTTGTGTGATGAAAAACCTTGTCACAATTCTCTCTCCTAAAATGCTTGTTTTCCATGGCCTTATTGAAGATTTCACTTATATTTGAGGCTTTAGAATTTGTTGACGGTCCCTAACTGATGGCGGCTGGTAGCATTAGCGCTGCCTGTGAGAGTGTGTCCTCCATCAGTGAAGCCTAATGGGGATGCGGAAGAGGACGCCACCGCCGCCAATATCCAAGTGTTGTCACCTTGGCAGCAGGAGAGCTGCATGTGTTGATGTGAACCAAGGCAGAGGAGCGCCTCAGAGAACCTATGAGGACCACTCCATCTCATCAAAGAAACAGGGATCCAGAGAGTCAGAGTCCACCAGTGTCATGATCCAAGGTTCCCTGGATTCAACATCACTTTCAAACAACCATGGTGAACCAAAGCCCTACAGCACAGATTCAAAATTCCCAACCACAACGGTGGGCGGGAAGTGCAGGAGTGGATGGCGAGGGAGGCGACGTTCCCAGCGAGGCACCATCACTCAGACATTCCTGCCCGGGCTGCGGGCCGGGGGGTAACCAAGTGGACTTAATTACAGGTCCAGAAAAGCGGCGAGAGGCAGCTACATTTGTTATGAAGAGAAATGAAACGTGTGAATGGAGCCGCGGCTCTGATCCGCATGTGAAAGTTGAGCTCCTTCTTCTCCTGTCGCCGTCCTAACAAATGGATCCGCTCCCCTCGTCTCTGGTGCGGCAGGTCAATGGAGAACCATTCTTTTCTGCTTCTGCCCTCGTGTTGTGAGTAATTGATGCTGATTCACCACATCTGCCGGGGGAGGGGCGGGGTCTTTGTCTGGACTGGCCTCGGGGCTGAGGCTCACCTGGAGCTTTGACTCTGAGGAGTTCTGTTGTCTTGGTCAGGCCGTATTGCACCGTTTCAGTCTGTGCTTCCTTTTCTTTGTTGTTGTCGAGTCATTCTTTTCCTCGTGGTTCGACTGCCTTTTGAATCCTGTTTGAAGAAGCTCATTCAGATTTGTATCTATTTATGCTTCTCTACCAGAACCTGCGGAGGTTTCAAGTCAGGTTGTGTTGGGTTTACTCCCCGGCGGTGAGTTTAGTGGCACCTGGTGCCAGAGAAGTTGGTTTGTGGAGAAGACCTTGGAGAGGTTTAGAAAGGACCGCCGTGAGAAACGGTCGCTACAACCCCCGGTTGTTGTGTTGTGACACTCTTGCCAGACTCGGACCCTCAGTCGAAGCTGAAGTTTTGTTGGCCGTAACTTGTGTCACGTCAGGACGGCGACCCCGGGGTCCGAGAACAAACACAGGCTGTTTTATGGCTCCCCGACTGACGAGAGCTTCAGAACATATTGGATTGTGATATGAAGTCAGTAACGGGCCCCGGCGGCCTGCACCAGGCCCCTGGCGCCCGCCGCGACTCGTAAACTCCCCCAGTCTTTCTCACGAGGCTGCGTGTTTTAGTGTTTGCTCCTGACTTGTCTGTCCACGCAGCGTCCAGGAAGCTCAGCAGAGTTCAGCGAGCGTGTTCTGCCGCGAGCCGACCGACACGCCGGCACCGCGCGGCCGCCTCAGACCTGGAGCTGAAGCTGCCTGCAAGCTATTTCAGCGTTGTCGGGACAACCAAGTCATGAGGAAGCAGAGCGACTTAACCAAGTGGCAGCTGGTCAAATGGCCGTCTTCTGTCCAAACCTGGAATGGCAGTTTTCCGTCGTAAACAAGAGTGTCTCATGCAGCGCGGGCCGTGCGAGCGATGAACGGCCGTCACTCATGTGCAGAGCAGTGAGATCATGTGACTTGGCACTGAGCTCATCTCGTCTCGTTGTGAAGGCTCGACAGACGGGCTGCTGCCTGAGATGATGTCTGAGCTTCAACTGGCCAGCAAAGACGACTGAATGATTCCCCTTCGCTCTGACAAGGGAATGTCTCACCAACCCAAGCTGGGCATGGAACGTCAGCCTCGAGTGGCCGGCCAATGTTTTGTCAGTGTCAACGCCACCAATGGTGGCTCCCTGCGTGCACCTGACCGAGTTACGCTCCCTCTCACTTCCTCTTCCTCCAGTCCGGCGCTGGAGCTGACCTGACTTCCTGTCTGTGACTGAGACTCTTCTGGCTTTCAGACGGAGTCTTCCAGAACCACTCTCGTCTGCGAACACCGCCGCTGCCGCTCTCGCACTCTCACTCGCCCAACCATCAGCACCATGTGGCCTCCGTCAACTCCCTGAACCGGGGTGCCTACACGCCCCGCAGCAACCCCAGCCCCGCCCCCACCGACAGCTCCGCCCCTCCCGAGGGTCCGGCCGGCGCTCCAGACTCGGGCAGCGCGCAGGACAACTGGCTGCTGAACAGCAACATCCCGCTGGAAACCAGGTGAGGCCCGCACCGTGCCCTGCAGGCGGGATGCCGTCAGGAGCCACGGCATTCGTGTCGAACACCATGGTGCACCATGGAGCGAGAGAAAAGCTTGAATCAGCTGAGCTGCCGCCCGGTGTAGGCAGGAAGTGCTGTCATTCAGTTTGTTGAGCAGCAGAAACACCAGTTGAAAAACTTGATGGAAACACCACAAACATAAAAGTGATGTCCATAATTAAAAATAGTATTATAATCCGTCCATAAATAAGTTATGACATTGGAAACATATTTAGGTACAAATATGTTTATTATTTTCATATTTCTATTCTTATGCCTTATTTTGTTATATGACTTCATTTTTACACTTTCTGATTCATGTGTTTACTAAAGTCGTGAAGTGCATTGATATCTTCCTTCCACTTGTTCATGCAAGAGAAAAATGAGAGGTATTTCATTGTAATCAGTCCTCACTTGTCAGTAATGGTAATGAATCTTTCATATTTTCCAAAATAGTCCACCTGATTATTGGGTCATTAGTGACTGTCGGCCGAGCGTGAAGGCAAGCTTTTCTCTCGCCACACCCATGGCGTCCAGCATGCGGGAGTCCCTCCTCCATCTGCCTCTGACCGCTGTCAACGCTCTCATGAAGTGACACCCTGTTTTCTCCCATGGCGACCTCACAAGGAGCCCCAACACGCTCATGTTTGTCAGAGAGGAGCAGGACGCGTGCAGAGAGGGGCAGGGCTCCTTCAACACCAGGTAAAGCGGAGTCACCGCAGCCCAGAGCCGTGTGTGTGTGTGTCACGCTGTGGTAGAGCTAGCTCCCTCCACCGTGTGTGTCGGGTCTGTCTGTGTGTGTGTGCGTCCGTGTCCTGCACGAGCGTCTCACCTCCATCTCTCCACCTGTGTGTAGAAACCTAGCAAAGCAGTCATTCCTAGAGAGTTTTCAGGACAACCACATCGAGATGGACGTCCTGGCGTCAGGCCGCCACGCTGCCACATACGCCGACGGGTAGGTGGCATGTTTCTGTGGCTCGCTCCGCTTTGCTGTGTGTCGACGCCTGACCCGTCCAGAACCTTCCAACCCACCCGTCTATCATCATCACCACTGCCGCCGCCGTCGTCACGTGACTTGCCTCCACCGATGTCTAAACAGCGCCAAGTGGCGAGACTCGTCATTCAAAATGAACAAAGTTCTCCGCTGCGACGCAAGAGCCCTGGTCCTGAGGGAAGACTCGGCGCCGCCCCGTCCGTGGGACAGGATGACAGCGGTGTCTGTCAGAGCGCGGTCGTCTTCTGCTGACTCGGCAGAGCTGCGGCCGTGGAGAGCTGGACTCCCACAGTCTGGTGTGTCGGGTCCATCCTCCGTCACAGCCGGAGCAGTGAGCGCCAGTCATGTGACCGTCCCTGACCGCTGGTCGCTCCGACGGCAGCCTCTCGAGGTCGCGCGGCTCTGGCAGGGCCTTGGCGCTGTGGCATGCAATAAACAAGAGGCGGCTGCAGCCAGCGGGCTCTACGTCAGGTCTCATATTGATCCGTGTTTGGACTGAGCTCCTGCTTTACTGTCCGTGTCGGTGCGGCAGTGGCGTTACCATGGCAACAGCATTGGATTTGCCTGTGGACAACATGCGGACCGAGTGTCAGCCTCACTGAAACACACTGCTTTGGATTAGTTTCCTCCATTAAGAGTCAGACCATGGTTCTGCGGGCACCTTTACTGACATCTGGACTCCGGTGTCGACTGTCAGACGCAGCTCGCCACAGCAGCGTCCGTCTCCTCTTGCCTGAGGTCACGCGAGCAGCAGCTGGAGCAAAGGAACTTCCTCCAGCTCTTCTCTGAGATGCTGCAGATCAGAGAGAGCTAGACCTTCCTCAGCTGCCTCCTCCTGGAGCAGCCAAGACTCTCCTCCACCCTCTCAGGTTGTTCTGTGGGTCACCGCAAAGGTGGTGACCAAAGGTGAGGGGAGCAACCCAGCTGTGCTCTGTCTTCCGGCTCAGCTCTTTCTTCACTGATGACAGACACGAGGGGAGCTGATCCTCCTCCTCCCCCTGAGGCCTCAACATGACGCAGCTCGAAGATTTGAAGCTCAACATCAGAGCATTTTCTGCCAAACCCCAGTTCGGTAGAGTTCATGTTCATTCCAGAGCCCGTAGCCAAGCTAGCTTGAAGAGGTCATGAGAAGCCTCCGAACGTCGCTGGCTGTTGGAGTCAGATCCTGGATGTGTACATGGACGGTGATGATGATAGACTGGCGCCGTGGCTTTGTTCACCGGCGCTAACCACACCTCTTTCCTCTTCCAGACACTTCCTGTTCAAACCAGGCGGCACCTCTCCAATGTACTGCACAACCTCACCGGGGTACCCCCTGACCTCCAGCACGGTGTACTCGCCGCCGCCGCGCCCTCTGCCGCGCAGCACCTTCTCCCGTCCCGCCTTCAGCCTGAAGAAGCCGTACAAGCACTGCAACTGGAAGTGCGCCGCCCTCAGTGCCATCCTCGTCTCCGTCACGCTGCTATTCCTGCTGGCGTACTTCATCGGTGAGTCCCTGCCCACCTATTCCTGTTGGGGATCCAGAACCTGTCCGCTTGTGGCATGTGTCTTCGCGGTGACGTCCCAGTGGGCGATCGGATCCTTTGAGGAACTGGAGAGTGAAGCATTCTGTGGCACATGCGGGACAGATGTACCTGAAAACTGCTGCGCAACCAATGTCTTGCGCTAAGTCCAGGTACTAGTCCAGGCCTGGCCAACCCTCGGCTCCTGAGCCACATGCGGCTCTTTGCCCAGCTTCAATGTCACGATATTGTTCAAAGACTTTGACTGGTGTTTCTCTTTGAAACATGAACAATAAACCTGGCTGCAGGTTCAATGGCGATGGGAGAGGTGGTCCTCAGACTTGGAGCCTCATCAGATCCACCATCGACACCCCTGACATGACTCAGTTCCACGTCTGACTCTGTCCTTCCCTCCACTAAAGCTCTGGCATGTGTTTCACCTGTGACTCACTGTTGATGGAGGTGAAGTCCGTGAAGAGGAGACGCTCCAGTCTGCAGCGTGGCTCACACACACACAGAGCGGGGCCACGTCCAAAAACCTGGTGACACACAGTGATGTTCTTCAACCGCTATACTGAGTCAGGTGAGCAGCGGCTCAGGTGAAGCCTCACAGCCTGACGTGTTTGGAGCATGTGGCTCTGCTCAGCAACACAGTCAAACTGTGGGGCTCTGAGCCTGGGACTGCTTGCCCCCCTCCGAGCTGGCGAGCCAGTGACTCGTCTCCAAGTGGCCTCTACTTTGATTCTTATGAGGAAGACTAGTGTGGCTAGCAGAGTCCATAACTAGCTGGGGCATATCTGCTCCACGTTCGGCATCACTGTGGCACGTGCTGCCGCTGGCACCCGGCAGCAGAAGTAAGGACTGTCAAGGCGTATAGTCACTGACTCTCAGATGAGGCTGTCCTCCAGACCACAGCCAAGGCAGAAAACGTGCGAGTCGCGGCGCTCAGAGCAGCATCAGTTCACCACGCCTCTCAGCTCTGTGGCCCACGAGAGAAGAGGCAGCTCCAGATGAATGGGATCCTCCGTCTGGACGTTTGCTGTAGATCGGAATCCTGCCATAACAATTACGGCCGCTATCATTTTGGCTGCTGCTCCAGGACGCAGGCATTAAAATCCCCATTAATAACAATCATCCTGCTGATTTATGTCTCCGTTTAAGGAGGGAAGACTCGCGGAACCATGGCAAATGAGCCGGCGCCTTCATCAGACGCTGCCGGGGCGAGACATGAGTCGTGGCGTCACGTTTGGATCCACCTCTGTTGTTCAGATCAGTCTGGACTTCTACCAGCTTTGATGGCAGCGTGTCATCAGTCATGTCCTTGAGCAGGTGAATTCACCTTGGTGACGTCTCACCTCTCGCCATAGCAGTTAGCACCCTTACGCTAATGTCTGTGTTCCTGACACATTCCTGCTTCATGCCTTTGCAACTGGATGTTAGCATCACTCGATAACCCGCCCTCTATTGCTCAGCCGAGGTCAGGGCTACACCCGAGACACTTGACAGGTCCCAGTGCACAAGTTGACCATGTGACCAAACTCTGTGACCCAAGTGTCTCAAACAGTGGAGGGTTTTCTAGACACGGTAGAGTGCTGAAACGGATCAGCTGTCAGAGGCTGTGCTATGTCCGTGAAATATTTCCATACTGGCCGCTTGTAGGGGACGTTTTCAACAGTTTCTGATTCAAGCTAATGAACGCTGCCGCCCGACTCCAAAACGGCGACGGATCCGGCCATTTCTGACCGACCTGCTCATCTAGCTCGGTGGAAGCTAGAGCTGCTGAGGAACCAGCTCTCACTGTCATGAGCCCAGAAAACTCTCTGTGCTCCGTCAAGTTTCATTGGAAGGCGCTTCCCTGCGCAGCGTTGTCCCCTGCATGTGCTGCAGGATGCTAACTTGACATGACAGAAGCTCCACAGCAGACGTGCTGCTGCTGCTGAGTGAGCAGCCAGGAGGGAGGAGCGGACGCATCACGACCAGCGGGGCTTCATCAGAGCACCGGCTGTCACCTGATCAGTTGTGATCGGCAGTCACCGGTCACGCTGATATCGGCCGATCTCGATCAGTGCTGTGTTCTGGGAACATGTTGTGGTCTTGTTTCCATCTGAATGTTGAAAGCGGTTTTACAGTCGGACCTGCGAAGAGTGACGTGAGTGCACAGGCCCGGTGACCTCATATTTGCTGATCAATATTCGTCTTGCTTCAGAGGTTTCATGCTAACCGTGAGAACCGTACCCCCCACCCCCCAACCACAGAGACGGTTCCTGCGCCGGAGAGACGGGTCGACATGGCGCTCAGTCAAACATGGCGATTCAAATCGTCCCAGGATGCAGTGCGGCTGCAAACGCGTGGAACCACAGACCTCACACCGAGACCTGAATCCCACTCACGGCTGAGGTCCCCGTTTCATGAAAGATTGATTGAGGAGAAAATTTCCAGCGCCATTAATTATCCCGCCTTGTAATTGGGCAGCGGGGTGAGGCGCTAATGAACCCAATTAAAGGCCTTTTGTGGTTGTGTTAGTTTCAGTGAGTCTGTGTTGAACATGATGTTGGAACCTTCCTCGCCGCCGCGTCATCAAGTGACTGGCAGTTGTCGTCACTTGTCTCCACCAACTTCCATCCTGTCGAGTCACTGGCTCCAGTTTGTCGATGCAGGAGAAGAGGTTTTTCAACCCTGTGAGGTGGACCTGGTCTCGGAGGAGCGGCGAGTGATTCGCCTCCATCGATCTCGGCTGACACACCGCACTGATCCATATTGGCAGCATCCGGACGTCAGGAATAACAAACCTGTCGTGTTGCTGTTCCTCTGTGTGAGTCTCAGCCGGTGAGTCTGACTCAAGGATGCGGTGAACGTCAGGGTCTTGTGGTGACAGGGCGACGCTAGGAATAAGGTGCAAATGCCTCCATGGTTCTGTGGTGAAGGTGTGTGCTCCAGTTAGAGGCGCATCAGCTTTAGAAACAGCTGGAAGTTGTTGAAGCATGTGAGCGGCTTCTTGGCTGTGAGTGTGTGGGAAGAGGAGCGCCGCGCACCACAGCAGCGCTGCTTTGACTGAGGGAGGGATCAGCGCATCACCACACTGGAGCTTTACAGTAGAGTGGAGAGAAAGAATGGCAGCCAGTCCATGGGATCATCTCCTCACCTTGGTTGCTCCTCAACACCTTCTCACTGTCATGATTTCATGGCGTCACCTCTATCTCCGGACACGTCAGGTGGAGCTGGGTCGTTTTCGCACGCCACACCTGACACTCGCCTCACGTGTGTCGTGGCACCAAACGCTGCGTTAAAGGAGGGGTCTGACTCGAACCCCTGACCTGAAGCCAGTCCTGCACATAGTCCTGGTCATAATGTTGCACCGATGCTGGCTCGCCACCTTGCTGGCTGGGAGTGTCACATGATGAATGGAAGCCTTGAAGGAGTGAAGCTGGCCGCGGCGCTGACGCCGCCTGACACATGGCACACGTGCCAAGAAGGAAGCGGCGGCGTGAGCTCAGGTGATGGTGAAGCGCTGCTCATGGCAGCACGCCAACATCCCCACTCCTTTTGTCTTGTTGCTAGCCAAATGTGTTAGCAGAGGTTTGGCGCGGCCTCTCCAAGATGGCAGCGGAGGGAGAACTACAAATGAGTTGTGGAATGTCCCAGGCGAAGCCACCTGTCTCTCCGGCGGTCGGAGCTCCCAGGTGCCGAGCAGCTGCAGTCGGCCTCCAGAAGCTGCTGCCCCTGCTGCCGTGGCCTCTAAGTCTGAGACCACTGCTGGAATGATGCGGGAGCCTTGGGCACGGGTCAGTGTCATGGCACACAGAGCAGAACCAGCAAACCAATCAAAGCGCTCGATGGAGTTTCTGCTGACTGCTGACTTCCCCCGGTGGCTTTTGCCGCGCTAAGCTGGTCTTGTCCGTTCTCTTATTGGTGATCTGTCATCGTCTCAACACCCCCCTCACCCCGCCGCCGCCGCCCGTCCACCGTTGTTGACATTTCTTTTGTCGACCCTGTAGAAATGTCACGGTCACTGTGGTGAGGCTTCCTCTGCTGATGTGCTGTTCTTTTGTCCCACACTGTGGAGGGACGACAGGCGAGGTGGAGGGTTGGGGGGTCTGGTGGGGTGGGGTCCATGCCATATGTTGTCCCTCCCTTGGTTCGGGGGCCACGTCCGTCTCCTGATGTGGCGACTGAAGCGTCTCTTGTGTTGCAGCCATGCACCTCTTGGGCCTGAACTGGCACCTGCAGCCGGCGCAGAGGCAACTCTACCAGCTGTCGGAGGACAACAGCAGCGGCCTGCTGCCGCCCCCCACCCACCTGAGCCTGACGCCGCTGGGGAACACGGGCCTGGAGGCGGCCGACCGCCGCGCCAAGGAGGACGGTGAGTGCACCAACCCTGCATGCTGGAGGAGTGATGATGTCAGCAGGCCCCGCCCCCTCGCAGCAGCTGAAACGCGTTTCTCTTGTCACGACGCGGTTGGACGGAGCTCACCGTCACCTGCGGCAGCTCTTGCTTGAGATTTACGTCCCAGAATAAACAGGTGATGAACGGAGATTCAGGGCGTCCTGCTGAGAAAACAGGGCGCCCCCTAGCTAAAAGTCTGTTATGAAGTGCTGATGAGCGTCTGCTCAAGAGTTGACCCTGGACAAACAAGTCATTTGTTTGTTGTTAGCCTGTGTTTTTGTCGACCGATTCAAGCCGAGGATTTTTATGTTTCAGTTCATCTCTCACCGTCCTGTGTTGTGTCTGAGCGCTGTATTGTGGCTGCAGTCAGGTGACTTGTGTCGTCTGAGAAACGGACAAAATGGAGGATCAGCTCGCCTGCTTGACATTTGGAAGTCTGTCTCGTTGGTGACTCCCACAGATCTGCAGTGTAATCCCATAAAAGTTGCTGTGAGAGGGAGAGTGGCGTCTGTTCCTGGAGCGCCGGCTTAGGAGCGGCGGCGGCGGCTGGAGGAGGATTAGCTTCTCCCTGCTCCTCCGCTGCCACGTGACGCCTCCATCGGCGCAGGGAAGTTCCATTTCTGAACAATTGGGCCAAAATGATTTGCCAGCGGCGCACGACAATGGAGCGAGATTGAGCATTAACATATAGATGAATTCAGGAGTCGTCTTCTTCCATTTAGCCACAGAGACAGCCGGAGCTGCAGCCGGCCGAGTCAATACTGAGCTCAATAAAAGTCTCACTCTGCGCCGACGCTGACCGGATCTGCAGCCTGAGCAGCCTGTCAACGTGTTCAGCCGCTAGGCCGTGTCTGCTGAGGTCAGAGGTCAAACCCAGCTTGACCCTGATCGATTTCTGCGTTTTAAAATGGCGTGCTTTCATAGTGGCATCATCATCATCACATCTTCATCACCACCATCATATCTTCATCATCATCATCATCATCCTCGGCTCGTGCTTCACACTGGCATACGTGTCCTTGACCGTCCTGCAGCTCCAGAGACTGGTCCGCCGGTCCGTGCCAGGGGGCGCCGCCATCTGCCGCGTCGCTCTCCTCCTGGAGCCGCTTCTGCCACGAGTCCTCGGGGCTCGCCGCAACATCGGCTCCGGTCGCTTCCGCCGCTGAAATGGGCACGTCGACACGAGCGAGCAGATGTCTGGGCTCCTCTGAGTGTGATAGGAGGGGTCTCCTGCAGCATCTGGGCTCTTTTAGGTGGCTGATGTTCTCACAGTTTAATCACCCTTATGGCGGCATCGGGCGAACCCAGCTGTGGACGGGCCTCATGGTGCTCCTGGTGCCGAGCAAAAAGTCAACTTAGGTTGGACTGGTGATATATATTGGTGTCAGTGTGGAGGTGGGCTGTGGGTGAGTGCTTCATTCTGCTTTCATCTGAAGCTCGTGGCGTGTGAGTGGGTCTGTGCCCGGGGCGTCGCTCAGGCACCGCCCTCCTCGACCCGCGCGAGAGGCAGCGAGTGGTCCAGAAAGACCCCCGGAGTCAGAAGCGTGACTTCAGAGGCCTGACACCATGGTTGTGGGGACCCAGAGGGAAGGTGCAGCAGGAACTGAGGGGGTGGACCGTGCTGTGTGGTTCTGCTCGTCACTAGTTGGGCTGAATGTTTCCTGACTGCCCACAGGCAAACTGGACGGCTTGTTCCCGGACGACAGCTACATCGACATGGGCGAGATCGACGTGGGCCGCAAGGTGGCGCAGCAGATCCCCGCCGGGATCTTCTGGAGGTCTCAGGTCTTCATCGATCACCCCATGTACCTGAAGTTCAACGTGTCCCTCAGCAAAGATGCCTTGGTGGGAATCTACGGACGCCGTGGTCTGCCCCCCACGCACACGCAGGTGAGGGCCCAGAGGTGGCGCCGCCGCCGCAACGACAATGCTTCCGCCTCTGCCGTCGTAACGTGCTCGCAGCGTTTCTGTCACGTGACCCGAGGTGGGCGCAGCGCTAGAGCTGTCGTTGATCTTTAGAAGGTGACGTCGGAGCTCGCCGCCGTGTCACACGCGCTCCGGGGAACAAATGGCGACACTGCTGCGGGAGAGCTATGGCTGTGCACGTGGCCAATACCAACTCGTTCATACAGCTCTGCATTGTCTCCGTCGCACAAAACAGAATTTACGGCGGGACAGGGTCGGGTCCAGTGTCGCCCATGAATCACGGGAAGATCCCAGACTCGCCGGCTAAAGAGAGAGATTTTTCTTGGCGCTAATTTCCCGTCTGTGTGCGGCTCAGCGCGAGTCGTGTCGTGTTATTCATCATGTCTGACTGGCTGCTCCGCCGACTTGAGCTTTCTCTGTAGATCGAACTCAACAAATTTGCCATGCCTGTTTTCCCTCCTTTGAATTCCTGTGATTTATTCTTCAGTCAGAGATGCACGGAGCGATGCCTCAGGTGTCGCAGCAGTCGAGTCCCTGACCGAAGCAGCCTCTGCTTAGCCTGGTTGTCAGCGGCTGCGAGTGCAGCGTTAGCATGCGCGCCGCTCACGTCGAGGCCCGTCTTCGGCGCCGCCGGTTTGTCTGACATTCCTCCGTCAAAGTGGAAGATTTGAGTGGCAGAGGACGGCGTCCCTGCGCACACCATGAACCATGAAAGCGCCGCTTGTTAGTGTTCATGGAGGAGCCGCGACATGGAGCCGGCCGCGTAGATATTATTTGGTAAACACTGACTTCATCTTCTAGAGTAAAGCTTTCAGGCGGAGCGTGCCAGCACCCGTGGAGCCGCTGCTCCGTCCCTCTGCCTCACCTCTGTCTCTCCTCCTGCAGTTTGATTTCGTGGAGCTGCTGGACGGTCGGCGCCTCTTGAGTCAGGACGTCCGTGGTCTGGAGGGTCCGGCGGCGCTGCAGAGGAGCCTGGTTCCCATCACCGCGCACGACACCGGCTTCATCCAGTACTTGGACTCGGGCATCTGGCACGTGGCCATCTACAACGACGGAAAGGAAACGGAGACCGTGTCCTTCCTGACCACGGCGATAGGTGAGCGGCGGCGTGAGTGGCAGCTGGTGAGATGATGCATACTGGCAGGCATCGCCCGTAATCCAGCCGCCGAGTTGCAGATGAATCCGGCGGGAACAGCCGCAGCAAGTGGCGGTTAATCAAGGTGAAGATGAAAAATAGCAAACCGGGACATCAACTCTCCCGTCGTGCCGCCGAGTCGCTGAATCCTAATATCCTCATTAGCCCGAGTGCGACTCGGTGTTCAGCCGGCAGAATCCATTTGCATACAACCATCTCCTGTTCTGGAAGGTCGGCATCTGAGGTGTAATGCATCCTGAATCAGGCTCCTGGGGTTCGCAGCAGGGGGCGCTAACGGACGCAGCATTCAGTGAGATCGATGGAGACGGTTTCTTAACCCTTCCTCACCAGAAGCTGGTTGGTTTGGTCAGAGGAACATGGTGAGCGTGTAGCTAGCCTCGGCAGGTGAGTGAGTCCGGAACGTCGCGACGTTGGTCATAGCTCTGATTCGGATTTGAGCGTCACAAACGTCGCCTGCCGTGAGAGAAAGGCTGAGGTGAGGAAACGTGATGAGCTGTGTGTAGCCATGTGGGTCACATGACTCGGAGGAGTGGGCCACCCCTCAGACAAGCTGGGCCTTCGCTCTGGGCTGCTGTGGCGTGGGATTCCGGGCCGTTCTTCTGTTTGTCCTCTGCTTGGAAGTGAATCTGTTCCCGGTGAACTCCGCCGCTGTCCTGTCACTTGTGCTCGAGGAAGTTGTCCGTTTCCCCGCAGAGCCGAGAGTGACGCCAACAGAGATCGCAGCCGGTCACGGGCCGCGCTCTGAAGTGGGTCACCGGCTACGTGCCCTTCAGCTGGAATTGAATCTCTCCGGCCGCCCGGATTGTTTCGAGCCGTGGAGCAACTGAGTTGACCTCCAGCAGGAGCCACCTGAGGTGGAGAAGCGTATGAAGCGCAGCTGCCGCGCCGAGCTCCCCTCCCCCGCCCCCCAACTGCGAGTCGGCCAGTTGTTGTTTTCACATGCCTCTGGTGTCGGCGAACATCTGACCCCTCATGCATTTTTATGTCGTGTGTGTGAACACATGAAGCAGGTGTGAGGCTTCATGTTAATGCCTCATTGTTGCCATGGAAACCACCGTAGACTCACCAGCCTACAAACCTAAAGCTAGTCACTACTCAACGATCGTAACCAGGTGGAGCTCTGACTCACCAGTAGGGCTGCTCAATGAATCCAATTTTTAATTACGAAAACCTGATAATCGCCATGAAACGGTTATTTATCCAAACTCCAGCTGCTCTCATTCCGTCCCGATGCACCCGAAACTGTGCCTCTGAAACTGGGAGGCACAGTGAGGCCTCCCAGTTTCACACTGCGGACTCTGTCTCGCGTCCAATGCGCCCCCTGCTGTGCAGCTGCGCACGTCTGCGCCTCACACGATGTCCTCCACAGATTTAGTCAGTGAAGTCCAGATCCAGACCTCAGAGATGATCCATGAATGGTCTGGTGGTGTTCAGTAACTCTTTCCTCCTCACTGTCCTCCTCATGCAGTGACAGCTGCAGATCACAGCAGTGACTGCAGAGCGCAGCGGGATTCACTGAAGCAACTCTGTCTGTCAGTAACATCAGGAGCACACATGGCGAGTCCCGGACCGCTGCGCTGCGCTCCTGTTCCCCAGCACCAGTCTCCTGCAGCCGATGCTGCTCACCTCAGTGTTGTGGGAGTCTGAGAAGTTGTTGAGAAGCACCCAGACAACGATCAGACTCTTTACTGCCCAGCATCCATCACGTTTGTGTGGAGTCGTGCTGGACACCTAGTTTCCGGGGTCTAGCACCGAGTCACCTGAGGCCAGAAGCTCACCCCCCGCTGAGAGTTTCCCGAGACGAGGTGCAGGTCTCCAGTCGGGATCAGGTCCGCGGCCAAAACCCGACTGGCTCGTGTTCACGTCTGGGACTTCTGAGCTGAAAGAGCTTTGTCTCAAGAGTCCACTGTGTGAAACCACCCTGAGTCACTGATAGCACCCGACTCGGTCGTCTGTACCACGGCGGCATGGTTTTCAGCATCAGATCCTCAGCTCAAATATGGAAGTTTAGAACCAGAGGAGTGACTTCTTCTCTCACAAACTCATGATGAAAAATGACTGAAAAAGCACCATCAGAACGGCAGAAGCTCAGCTGGAAATATTGTCTCCTGCCTCCACTGTTGACAGTTCACCTCCATGATGAAGGTTCAATACAACCGTTACACATTGTTTTATTCCAGTTCTTTGAGCAATACAGTGTGAAATTTCAATGACTGCAGAGCCGTAAATCACTTGAATAATTGTGATGGGAATCCAAATAATCGTGATGATCATTTTTGCCATCAAGGTCCAGCCCAAACATGAAGCAGGTGTGAGGCTTCATGTTAACGTTGCCATGGAGAGCAGTGTAGACCCACCGAGCTGGAACACCTAAAGCTGGTTCCCACACAAAGATAGTCACCAGGTGGAGCTCTGACTCTCCAGCACTGCAGAGTCGGTCGGCACTGACCTGCGACTCATGGGTTAATCCAGCGAGTCGCCCGCGTCTCTTCTGAAGAGGCGGCTCCGGGGCAGCGTCCGAGCCTCTCAACCGGCTGCTCCTCGTCACCCGGCTCCATGGCAACACCAAACGGCATCTTGAAGCCCTCTGGAGCGTGAAGCCGCCAGTCGGTGCCGGGACGCCTCCCTCCTCCACTCTCCGAGGAGACCCGCCTGCCCAGCACGCTCGCACACGCTTAGCTTAGCTCCCCAGACACGAAGGGCCATGAATTTCAATGGAGCCTGCTCGAATCCATGATTTATGCGGCGGCCTGCGTGGAGCGTGTGGCTAACAGATATTCATGCAGCCAGAAGTGCACCGTCGGCAGAGCTGGACTTCACCAGATCGATAGCGCCGTCCTCAATAATAGTTAAGGAGCGAGCGTGACGAGGAAGGCCTTCACCTCGTGCCGCATGCAAGACGGCCACAGTTTGTCTGACTCAGGTTTGTTGATCCTGGTTCCACTGCAGCTTCTCCTTCACGCTGACGGGAGACTGATGGGGCCAGGGTTCTGCCCCAGGGAGGACACAAACGCTCCACTCCAGACTCTGCAGGCTTCTGGTTCCGAACTGAACCTCACCTGGATTGTTCAGGCGTCTGGCTTCCACTGTTGCACTGCATGATGGTCCTGCGATGGTGATGGTCAATAACCCGCTTGTGATGTGGTGGATGACCATGTCCGGAGCCTGGACCAGGAGTCGGACCGCCAGGTTTCTCTACGATGATTGGACATATGACCTTGAGTTCAGTGAAGAAGCTTGTGACTGTGTCAGACCAATGTGTGAGGGTCCACTCCCTCTCACCCGTATCGACGAGGCGCCGCTCAGCTCTGTGTTTTGAACCTGCACTACAGCGTGTGGCGCCCACCGTCCTCCGCTGCCCCAGGAGACAGACAGCTCCAGCTGGTGGGGGGCTGCAGATGGAAGCACGATGTGACGGGTGGGGACGTGCGCGACCTGTTCATCAGCTCTGGTAGCACGGAGCGTGACTGCGTCTGGTCGCTGCTGGTCCCCCACCTCAGAGTCTGGGCTTTGCCCTCGTCCTCCTTTCCCTCAGTTCTTATGTGTTGATTCCAGCTCCCTCACTGTCGCCCCCTCTCTGGCAGAGTCCGTCGACAACTGTCCCAGTAACTGCTTTGGCAACGGAGACTGCGTGGCAGGAACCTGCCGCTGCTTCCTGGGATTCCTGGGCCCCGACTGCGGGCGGGGTGAGTTACTTCCTCTTTCCTTCCATCGGCGCCAGCGGTGGGGTGTGATGGCGCTGCAGCCGTGCGCTGTCTCCAGATTGAGCATGGCTCCTGCGAGGGCCTGACTCGAGACCTCGCTGCTGAAGTGGCGTCAGGGTGGGATGGTCAACCTGTGTGTCCCTCTCCCCAGCCGCCTGTCCGGTGCTGTGCAGTGGCAACGGTCAGTACCTGAAGGGGCGCTGCATGTGCCACAGCGGCTGGAAGGGCTCGGAGTGCGACGTCCCCACCAGCCAGTGTGTGGACGTGACCTGCAGCAACCACGGCACCTGCATCGTGGGGACCTGCATCTGCAATCCGGGCTACAAAGGCGACAACTGTGAAGAAGGTGAGTGTCTGCACCGTCCCTCGAGTGCTCGGTTGGTTTCTGTCCCGCCACAATCAATGGGTGTAGGGCAGCGGAACCCGTGCTCCAGTGAGTGCCGTGGTGGGTTCAGTCTTCAGGACCATCTGGAGCGCAGCACCTTCTCAGGGGTGACCATGGCCACATTAGCGCCACACAATGGAGCCTACCCGCCGCAGCGCCTCCTTCGTGGCGCGGCCTCGGCAGAGAGGATGGAAGGAGCCATTGTGCTCGACAGCTCTTGAAGCCTCTCGTTTCAGGATGAAAAATGGAGCGGGGCTTTGATAAATGGGGGTCTGTGACATCCCGTCGCCCCCTTTCTATTCTGGGCGGGGTGGTGGCCGCGAGGAGCGGAAGGGAATGCGGACCAGGGCCCTTTGGCATGGTTACCTTTCTTCGGCGCGACCTTCAGGCGCGATGATAAATGGCCAGGAGAGAGAGTGCTGTCAGCCGGCCTCTGATCTTTGTGCCCGGTGCCCACGCCATCTGCTGCGAGGCCCGCTCGCCGACTCCCTCCCGCTAAAGGGCGCCGCTGCGCTCAGACATGTGGCCGCTGCCCATTTACCATCTGCGGCGCCGGCGCAGGAAATGTGTCCGGGAAGAAAGTGTCTCTGTCGCCAGCGACATTGGATCCCCAGAGGCTGAGAAACTCCAGCGGTGGCTGCGGAGCCTCCAGCCACTGTGGTCATGTGAGCGCTGTCACAGTGAAGTGGCAGGAATCCAGTGATGAGGGCGCAAACATGTACACACCCTGGACTGGTACCTCTCTCACCAACCCACTCTCTAGTACCGCTGTCCTCGTGGGGACCTCCCCTGACCACCTTTTCCCTCTAAACACATGGCTCACCTGAACCAGGACTCTGGAGGTTTGAGGTTGGACCAGTGGGGACCGGCCAGAATGTCACCACAAGTCGGTGTGTTTCCAAGCATTGGTCCCCACAAGAGTTTCTGACTTCATCTCTTCTTACAGTGGACTGTCTGGACCCCACCTGCTCGGGTCGAGGCGTGTGCGTCCAGGGCGAGTGCCACTGCTTCGTGGGCTGGGGCGGCACCGGATGCGAGAGCCCACGGGCCTCCTGCATGGACCAGTGCTCGGGACACGGAGCCTTCCTGGCCGACTCCGGAACCTGCAGCTGCGACCCCAACTGGACCGGTCATGACTGCTCTACAGGTGAGTCCACGGTTGGTCTGCGCTCTGGTTCTGATCCGAGTCTTGCTGCAGCTCTCAGCGCAGCTTCCTTCAGTCCCTCAGCTGTTTACAGCTGTGTTTTTGACAAACCCAGGAAACGGAGCAAAGACGCCTGACCCCACCTGGCGGCTCTGGTTCTGGACAGGTTGCTTTGTCTTCCCTGATGTGTTCGGCCAGTCCGAGTCGGAGGCCAGAGACCAGTCACCTTGACTCGTCTGCAGGCTTTTAGCGAGGATTTTGAAACAGGGCGTCCAAAACCCCGCCCCCTCCCAACACACCGTGTCAACATCTGACAGCTAACAATTTGCTTTGTAAAAAATATTCCTCCCATTAGAAAGCAGTGAGTTAGTTTAGTGAAGGACCGTTTCAAGTGTGGAACTGATCTGCCGTTTCCTCCTGTCAGCAGCGTCACACACCCCATCAGTAGCAGCTTCCATGCTGCCAGTGTTGCCACTCAGATTGTGGCGGTCAACAAATATGGCGACCGCGATGGCCAAAATACGGTTGTGAAAGGTTGGAGAATCTGTGAATTTGGATCATATTCGGTGAAATCACCGGGCAGAAACGCAGTTTAATGTAAAGCAGTGAGATGACACTGAGAGTTGGACATTGTACAGGCACTCATGAGACGTTCATGGCGTCCTGCGGAGGAAACAGGGTGCCAGGGCTGGAGTGCTGGAGGGCGTCCATTTTTTCATGTTTTGCAGTTTTAAAAAAGGCCCTCTAGTTAAAAGCCTGCTCGTCGGTCATTCTGACTTGAGATTGGTGGCACTGGATGTTGCGTGAGTGGCCCTGACTGACTTTGTTTCCTCCACCTGCGCACATATGTTTGGAAGCCGCGGACATGAGAGGAAGCAAGCGGCGCTGCTGATCTCAGGCGCGGCGCTTCTGGCTCCCTGTGAGAAGCGGGCCGCGCAGAAGGTTGACTTTGTCGACTCAGGTGTCCCAAAATGACTGTGACTTGATGGGAAGGCTGCTGAAGGCTGAGACGACCCCGAACAACCAGTCTTCTCTCAGTCCACTCTCAGGCGTAATGTCCAGCCCAGGGGTCTCGCTGGAGGGGACGCCCCAGTGACGAGGCTCCTGAGGAAACTGTCCTGACCACATTTGGAACCCAGGACTGTCTGGGCAACAGGCCCAGCAGGGGGTCTGTCGCCATGGTTACCTGAATGTGACTTCAATGTGCAGAGCCCTCCCTGAGGGAAGCCCAACATGACATGTCATGGCCGCCTGTGTCAGTCTCCGCATGTGCGCAGGTTCGATTCCTTCAGACGCTCATTGTGAGAGGGTTTTTTCTAAGACGGCATTGTGCACTGGTGATGATGAGTAAAAGTCAGGTGTGGATCAGAGCAAGGTGAAAAGCGTGTCGCTCTCCCAAGCCACAGAGACCTCCAGGCGGGTCCTGCTCAGCAGGAGAGGAGAGTCTGGAGCCCAGTCAGGGAAGACTTTCAGGCAGCGCCCCCACCTCCAGTCGCCTCCGACACTTCATCTGTAGTCAGAGCGGGAGCCGGCGGTGAGACGCTCGGCAGCCCCTTTCATATTCCCGACAGCCGCGATGACCTGTTGGGTAATCCCTGGGATCGAGAGGGAAATGGGCAGTTAGTCTGAGTTGGGCTCGCGGTGAAGGAGCTGTGTAAACCATGATCACGAGGCGGCGCTTTATCCGTCTTTATCCCCCTCATTGTGGAGCAGTCTGTCGTCCAATGCGCCGCCAAGCTGGGCGCCGAGGTCTCACCGCCAGCTGCGTATAACCTTGCAGAGAAGGAGACGCAAAGCTTTTAAGAAACCTATCAAGATTCTTTCGTCTGTCTGCAATCGCACGCCTCAAACCCACGTCCTCGCATGGAACGGGAGCTGAGCGGCGTCTCTGCAGGGACCAGCAGGGGCCTCATCCTGGCCTGTTCCTGAAGTCGGCTCCAGTCTTCGCAGTTTGACGAGAGTCTGTGTGTTTCTGTACCGACCTGTGTTCCTTGCCAGCACACTAGCAATGATGCTGTGTCGGCGAATTGGTGTACGGTTGACTGCCACTGGGTCGAGGGGGCAGCAGGAGGCCGTAGTCCAGCAACAAACCTGGGGGCTCTGAGACCAGTGGAGCAAAGCTCGTTTGCACTCCAGTTTCCTCCCACTGGCCAGAAACACACCTACACACACACGGGTTCAGTGGGGTCACACGTACCACGATGTGGCCAGATGCTGCTCAGTGCAGTTGGAAGTTGTGAGGGAGGCTGGGCTTAGACGGGCGACAGGCCAGGACGGACTGCGACCTAAGAGCATCCGACAGGGTTCACCTTTGCATCTGCTGGAGGCTGAATGGACCATTTTGTGGCTCTCTGGGCCTGATAATCCAAGAGTGCACAGCCATTGTTCCACATGACCCGCTAAGCCTCTTGCAAAGGGAGGTCTCCTCCCTGAGAGTCTTCCCAGACACCCCTGGATGCCATGACCTGGGACCTCGCTGGGCTCTCCTCATCAACCTGGGGAGGGAAACCCTGAAGCCTCAGAGAAGCAGCCCACGGCTGGAGACGAGAGCAGTAGGATGGGAAGGTCCTGACAGAGAGGTCACAGAAACAAAGCTGCAGCGGAGAAAAGAGAATGAGAACCTTCTGATAGAAGAAGTCGAGCTAACGGTCCACCTGAGAAGATGAAGCGGTGTGAAACTGATGTGGGAAACACATCTGGGTGCGAAGCAAAGTGAAGAAAGAAGGGTGCGACATGGAGAGTGATCAAAGCAGAAGGAAACACAAGACCAAAGAGCGAAACAAGGAAGGCAAAGAGGAGTCGCTTCCAACGTGCAGGCAGCAGAATGGTCACCGCTCTCCTCTCTTGGTGACTGGCTCCATCACAAAAGGAGGGGCAGGGTTTTCGGACCAGCTAGCGCCTCGTCTCTAACTCCATTGTCCTCCCTGCTCCCACAGAGATTTGCGCAGCCGACTGTGGGGGCCACGGCGTTTGTGTGTCGGGCACCTGCCGCTGCGAGGACGGCTGGACGGGCCCCGGCTGCGACCAGAGGGCGTGTCACCCGCGCTGCACCGAGCACGGCACTTGCAAGGACGGCAAGTGTGAGTGCAGTCCCGGCTGGAACGGCGAGCACTGCACCATAGGTAGGCCCCCGGCTGGGGTGTGTGTGTGGGGGGGGGGGCCACAGAGCTCTGCCTGCTGATGTGTGACCGGGCCAGAGGACGGAGGCATGCTTAATTGAATTGGTGCAAGTCGGTAAAGCATGAGCGGCTTTTCCTGGGGGATCATGCATTTTAATGTGGGAATGTGCTAAGGTGTCCTTTCTTTAACTCCTCCTCGTCCTCATCCTTTCTTTCGCCCTCCTTTTGTTTCACCTCATGAGTTCAACGGGTGAGCGGGTCGAGCGCCGCCGCCTCTCCACACATCTCTCGCAGCTGGCTGACCTCTTCGTCCTCTCCTCTGAGGTCAGGCGGGACTCAGTGTCTCCCCATGCCTCGTCCCATGTCTCCTGCCTGGGTCTGCCCCGGGGCCTCTGCCAGAGACGGCTGTCATCTCTTGGAGGAGCGGAGGTTCTACACTCAGTCTCCTCTGGATCTCCAAGAGAGTCCAGACTGAGAAAACTCTTGTTCTCGAGTCACAAAGACTCAGGGTCAGTCCACGAGTCGGGAGAAAGGCCATCTGTGAGGGTCCAAAGTAGAAACAGAGGGACTCATGAAGAGCAAGTCCTTCATTTGCTTCAAGAGTGACATTCATGCGTGTGACTCCAGGAGCCGCTCACGCTGTCTGGCTCATGGACTCGGACTTGGAGTCGGAGTTCGGACCCCCACTCCAGACTCCACGAGTCTCGCCTGCAGCTCGGGCCCAGCTCAGTGTCGGGGGTGAGCAAGCCCCTCCCCCTCCGCTGTACGAGTGCCGCCTGAATGTTTCATATCGCCGCCGTGCATTATTGATGGGCCTTTCATCACGTCGAGATAGCCGACAGACTGGAGTGCTCCTCAGCGCCGTCCACCCAGGAGCCAAAGATCTTTAAATCAATTGTGGTGATTGCCCTCCTGACACGCCTCGCCCGGGACGGGTTAAGACGTCCATCCGCTCACTTTCTGTCTCACCCCTCCCCCCGCCCCCCTCCATCCCACGTGCTGGTGTTGTGTTGCTCGAATGCATGACTGCTCCGTGAATGTGCTCCTTTCTCTCGGTGCTGCCAGTCGTGGAAGTGCCTCTGTTCCGACCCTTATATGTCTGTCTTTTATCTCCCAAGCTCACTATCTGGATAAGGTAGTGAAAGGTACGGCATTGTTCCTTCTCTTCCTTCCTTCTATCCCGCTCCACATCCATCGTGACTCCAACCAACATTCCACCGCTCTGGCCACGCCCACTCCCATCACCGTTTTCTCACCCGCACTTAGCACTCTCACTCTGGCGTCTGCTTTATTTCCTCGTCTTGTTGTGTCTTCGCTCTCGCTGTGCCGCGGCGACTCACCACCATCTGCCGACGGCCCAAGTGTTTTGGTAGTCAGAGAAGCTCAGTTTTCCGTCTGAGACAGCTTCTGATCCGTGGGCTCCGTGAGTTCTGAGATGTGTCGCGAGGAACAGGAAGCGCTGACGGTCTTTCAGCGGAGCGCCTGGCAGGACGGCGGCGGACGAGAGTTTTTGGATCAGGTTTTCGGCAGACCCCGTAGAACTCAGTGGGGGCTCGGATTTCAACTGAAGTGCCAATTAAAGTGAGCGGCTGCCAGCCCAGAGGATCTTCATCAGAGACGCTCCAGCTCCGTGTGTTCTCCTCGCTCACTTAGTGAGAAGTTGCGTTACTCGCAAGACATTCGCTTTCAGGCAAGAGAACGGGGAGGTAAAGGACTTTCCCCCCCCCAACGATTTGTCGTCCTCAGACGTTGCTCCTCACTGGCACAGACTCTTATCTCCCCGACAATCGTCACAACTGATATCTGCGTTAGAACCTGTTCCTGACTCTGGTCGGGCAGCTAATCTGTGCTAACAACAGGGAGAGAGACAGAAGGATTGTATCAAACCGAGCCGCTTTAGTTCGCCTTCTCTGACCAGAAGAATCGCTGCAGGTCCAGTAGCTCAGGGCATCTCTCTTCTCCTGAGGTTCCTCGGCATGAGGAGTCGGTTCAGTGATCCCGGTCCACTGAGGGTCTGTTTTCACCAGACATACCGCCCCCTTCGACCGCTCACCCGCTGCCCGCTGACTTCAGCTTCTCTGAGACTCTGGGCATCCCTGCAGTCCGGGATGACCCGACTCCATGATGACGCTAGACCTCACTTCCCCCCTCAGAACTTCTGCTCATGAAGAGGCCATCGAGGCGATGACGTGTGTGGGCTGGTGATGGGGCTCACCCACCCGCCCACTCCCTGCGAGCTTGTCCTCATGCTAATCTTCCGTTCAGAAGTGTCTCACTGTGGCTCATCCCGACTCCCTGGGCGTTGACGTGTGTTCTCCGTCTGTGTCGTGCAGAGGGCTGCCCCGGTCTGTGTAACGGCAACGGTCGCTGCACGCTGGGCAACAGTGGCTGGTACTGCGTGTGCCAGCTGGGCTGGAGGGGCGCCGGCTGCGACACCTCCATGGAGACGGCCTGCGGGGACGTGAAGGACAACGACGGAGGTAGGACACACCCCTGGCTACCAGTGGCATCAGAGTAAGGGTTGTTTTTGGTGGTCCCTCGCTGAGTCCCATCGTCTCCAACCAGACGGCCTGGTGGACTGCATGGACCCGGACTGCTGCCTCCAGTCCGCCTGCCACACCACGGCTCTGTGCGTGGGCTCGCCAGACCCACTGGACATCATCCAAGAGACGCAGGCGTCCTCCTCGCACGCCACCCTGCAGACCTTCTACGAGCGGGTCCGCTTCCTGGTGGGCCGCGAGAGCACCCACGTGGTCCGGGCGTCCAACCCCTTTGACGGCAGGTGAGTCACGGCTGTTACTAATGCAGGTATGCATTAATAAGTGTCAGGCTTCAGTGGTGTTTCAGCGGCGGAAGTGAGGCGCCTCTATGCCTTTGGTTGATGAAAGGAACACGGTTACAGGGAACATGCAGCTGAGTTCTGCCTGCTGCCACTCAGGCTTTGGGCTAGGATTTGGGAATCAGGGAGTCCAAAGCCCCGCCCCCAGCCCCTCCCCTTTAGGCACGACAGCCTTAACATCTTGCTTTGTAAAAAACAAGCTGTACACATCGATTTGTGCAAAACAACTTTTTATAAAGACCAACATCTAATGGTTAACAGAGATGAACTGTTGCCACGGTAACAGATGCCGGAGTCTCCTGGGCAGCTGTTTCACTCAGCTGACCCTGATTCACGAGAAAAAACATCCATGTTTTGACCCTGATTCTTTCCCTGACTACCAGCTAAATGTCTGCAGTTGGTTCATCTTCTCTCATATGTTGACGCAAGTGAAGCAACAGTTGTATCAGCTGTGCATCTGTTTTCTAAACTGTCACTCATTTAAACGTCCATTCATTCAAACTAAGGATAAACGAAGCCTTGACTCTTGATGAAATACATAGAACCAGGTGAAGCTGGATCCCTGTGAAGCTATTTGGCTCATGTTCGCCAAGCGCTGTGACCAGGGGAGCAGGGGGAGGAGCTTCACGGCAAAATCCTCCTCCGCTAGTTTAGTTACCGGTTGTTTACAGTGTGAAACTCATCAGCGGTTTCCTCCAGTCACCAGCGTCAGACACCCCACCAGTCACAGCGCGTCCGTGACTCTCCACCAGTCACAGCGCGTCCGTGACTCTCCACCAGTCACAGCGCGTCCGTGACTCTCCACCAGTCACAGCGCGTCCGTGACTCTCCACCAGTCACAGCGCGTCCATGACTCTAAACCAGTCACAGCGCGTCCATGACTCTCCACCAGTAACAGCGCGTCCGTGACTCTCCACCAGTCACAGCGCGTCCATGACTCTCCACACGTGGAGATCCGCCAGATCACGCTGGTAAACAGCTAGAAGCCTGCCGCTAGCTAGCAGTGGAGTTTCGCTCTTGCTGCGCGACATGGGGATTGAACACCTGAGTGGGCTGGTGTTGACGCTCAGCCAGGTGTAGGGGGCGCTGCAGCGTGCTGGCCTCGGGAAGGAAGCTCACGTTTCTGAATCAAAAGCTTAAAAAACACTTAAAAGACAAAGCACACAGAAGCATCTCCAGCATGAGTAGAGCCGCCATCAAACCTTCACAGGCATTTGATGATGCACGACTCGAGCCTGATGACATTTCACTGAAAACAATGCAAGTTAACTCATTGGAAACTAGAAACTAAGAAGCACCCGGGAGGAAATGTTGGGTCCTGATTCAGGGTTAGATAGGTCTCCAGACTCCCAGGAACATCCAGCAGAGGCGTCGCCACCTTCCCCGGGACTCGGGCTCGTCTCCCGCTCGTCTGAAAGGCAGAAACCAGACCGCTGGTTAACAACGTGACATCATCATCAAAAGTTAGAGCCTAAAATAATAATTCTATAAACAATTGGACCAGGCAATAGAAAGGGACGTTTAAATAAAGAAATCCTCGGGACAGAAGTTGAAACAGGAAGTGGGTTCGTGGAGAGTGAGACGCCAGCTCACGCTATTACTGTTAGCAGAACTCCGGTTTGTCCCTCGCTCGCTCGCTCGCGCGGCTCGCGGCGGTGCCGTATGTTTCAGCAGCTAGTCATGTGACACGGCAGCCGCCACGTGATGATGGCCGGACTGGAGCACCGCGAGTCCGTCCTCAGGTTGACTGAGTTAGCAGAGAGCTCAGAGGCTCACGAGCTTCAGGCCAGCAGAGGTGTGTGACTCATGGGTTAATGTCGGGCCCAAGTGAGCGGCGAGTCTCTGATTTGACTCGTTTCTCCTTCAGTGGAAGAACGAAGGATTAGAAACCTTCTTGCTTTCACCCGGGACCATGTTCCTCTGCTGGTCCCACTCTCTCTGCTCCACATCTCAAGATCCGGCGGAAAATGAACTGCGGGCATGAATGATTAATCGGGCCGCTCGGCGCCGTTTACAGGCCGGGCGGCGGGCGGTCAAGGTCCCCTGAAGGAGACGCGGCCTCATTAACATAAGAGTGGGTTCCTGCCACCGGGAAGGTGCCCCCAACATGCTGCTGTTAACTGTTGCCAGCGCCGGCCACGTGTTGGCGAGTCTCCGGTCTGATCTGGAGGTGTGTCACACCGACAACACCGGCCTTTACGGCACCTGCAGATGCTGCGGCGGCTTCTTCCTGCCATCGATCGGCGCAGACCGGCGATGGGATCTAATTTATGCGGCAGGTGGAGACCTTGATAACAGGACTCCTTTATTCCTGCCTCTTGTTTTGGCTCATGGAAACGGATAAATCCTCGTTTTAATGAGCGGCTGCGGCGGCGTTATCTGCTCATCCGCCGGCAGAAATCCGGCGTTGCTCTTCTGCCCTTCCAAAGCCCGGCCATCCCGACGCTGCTGAGAGTGTGGAGGAATCGGCCGGAACATTATGACTAGGGATGCTCCGATCAACATTTCAGCGCGTCCGGCGAATGCAGCATTCTGCAAGGTTTTTCTATCGTTTGCCTTCTTGAAGAGGGATATGAAGACGTGTCTGAATACAAATGATTTAAAGTGCATGTTTTTACATCATTTCGATGACAAACTCATCAGCAGCAACAATCCTGATGGGAGCTTCTCTAATTCTGCCGCGGAGTCTCCTGGGTCTGCTGTCTGTGAGGGACTCTGATCAGGCGATGTGGAATAGACTCCTGCGGGCGGCAGGAACAAGATCCCGTCGTCCGTATAAACACGACCCGAGCCATCCAGATGCTGATCCATGAAGCAAGTTGACAGTTGAGCTCCGCCTGGGTTCCAGCGTGGAGTTGCTTGACACGAGGACACAGTTGGCGCTCCACTCCACTGGAGTGTGGTGGACCTGCTTGTGTGTCCAGGACTGTATGATGAAGTGGGTGGGGCAGAACTAATGGCCTTCTCTTCCTCACAGCCACGCCTGCGTCATCCGGGGACAGGTGGTGACCTCGGACGGCACGCCTCTGGTGGGGGTCAACATCAGCTTCATCAACAACCCCGCCTTCGGCTACACCGTCACTCGGCAGGACGGAAGGTGAGCCAACGTCCGGGACAATCGCCGAGTTCGCGGCTCAATTCCCGGAGAATTCAAACAAAGCCCTTCTGGTGCTCGCATAAGTTATGCTCCAGCAGCGGGGGATGAAGGGCGGGGGGCGCGAAATATGCCAAATGAAAGAGGCGAGGAGTCGGCACAGATGGAAGTTGGTCTTTTAACTGGAGCCGTATTTTGCCTCTCCTTCAGTCTGTCCTCTTGCTTTGAAATAGCAAGTCCTCGCGCAGCCGATCCATCACGCGATGACGTCCACCGTGACCTTGAACCACCAAGGTTGGCATAGATGGACGCACGACTCAGGGAGGACCCCATCACGTGTCAGGCCCCACGTGTGGTGTGCTGTACGGCAGCGGTTAGTGTAGCTGCTAATGCTAACCAACGTCAAAAGTATCAAACACTGGACGCAGATAGAAGTTTGTTTCTAGTTCCCGGCATCAGTGAAGGAGGCCAGAGAGATGGTTCTCCACGGTGGGCTCTGGCTGCCTCTGGTTCTGGTTAGTGACTGCTCCGTGCTCACATCCTCCTCGGCTGGTCCGACTGCAGAAGAGAGTCTAATCTCCTGGTCGCCACCGCGCCGTCCGGTCCCTGCCGCTCCTAATCCCACGCTCTTCCCTCTCAGCGCTTCATTCCCGGCTCCTTCCGTCACATCAGGATCAGGTTCAGACCCACAACACAGCGATGACGTCATCGCTCTCTGGTTCCATCAGGAGGTGATGTCACTTCCTGCTGGGCGGCCAGCTCCAGGAACCGCCGCGGTGGTGACAGGCCTCCTTTGCACTCAGTGACCACTGACCAGCGGACGAGCTAACGTGCTAATGCCACGCGGCCACATGAGCAGTCAGACCACACCTGTGGTGCGTTCAAGGAACCCGGTAAACTGCATCTCTCCGCTGAGCAGTCCCGGTTGTGTTTTCACTTTCATTGGTTTTTGACAACACTCACCTGAAAGTTGACGTTATTCGTGTTAGATTTGTCTTTTCTCTTTATGTATTTGGTTCTTCAGCGATATAGAAAGCCAAGTCTTAGAGGCCAGTCTCTCCTTGACCTCGGCTGACCTCTCTGACCTTCTACTCCTCCAGCTTTGACCTGCTGTCGAACGGCGGCATCGCAGTGGCGCTGCACTTCGAACGCTCCCCGTTCATCACGCAGGAGCACACGCTGTGGTTGCCGTGGGGACGCTTCTTCGTCATGGACACCATCGTCATGCGGCACGAGGAGAACGACATCGCCAGCTGTGACCTCAGCAGCTTCACCAGGCCCAGTCCGCTCGTGACGCCGGCGCCGCTCACCGCCTTCGCCGGATCTTGCTCCGAGAGGGGGAGCGTGGTGCCCGAGATCCAGGTGAGCGAGCGCTCTGCAGAGCCCCCTGGTGGTGAGCCGGCGCTCAGCCTAGCTTTCCTGTCTTCTCCAGGCCCTGCAGGAGGAGGTCCTGATCCCGGGCAGCGACATGAAGCTGGGCTACCTCAGCAGCAGAACCCCCGGCTACAAGTCCATTCTGCGGGTGACCCTCACTCACGCCACCATCCCGTTCAACCTGATGAAGGTTCACCTCATGGTGGCGGTAGAGGGCCGCCTCTTCAGGAAGTGGTTCCCTGCTGCCCCGAACCTTCTCTACGACTTTGTGTGGGACAAGACGGACGTCTACAGCCAGAAGGTCTACGGCCTGTCCGAGGCCTTTGGTGAGCGCCGGCGGGCTCCTCCGGTCGCCTGGCGCGCTGGCTCATCCTCCCTCCTCCCCCCACAGTGTCGGTGGGCTTTGAGTACGAGTCGTGTCCCGACCTGATCCTGTGGGAGAAGAGGACGGCCGTTCTCCAGGGCTACGAGACCATGGCCTCCAAGCTGGGCGGCTGGACCGTCGACAAGCATCACGCCCTCAACGTGCAGAGCGGTGAGTCGCCGGGCTCCCGACGCCTCGTCGTCGGTAAATACACGTGGCAGAATCCTGGTGAGGTTGCTTCCTCAGGAAGCTGAACCTTGAAAGTTGCACATGTTTGATGGAACAAGACAATTTCAAAATGTTTAAAAATGTGGTGCTGATATCTGCTTGACGTGCCCAAATTTAGATAATAAAATGAGTTTGAATCACATTGAAAACAAGAAAATATCAGATGAGAATGTAAATGAACATCAAAGCTGAGAGGTCAACAGGAAGGTGTCGACATCAGTTGTGCTACTGGAAGAGAAGGGAATCTTCAGTCAGGTGTACAGTGGAAAAGCAAAACACAACGGCAACCTCTGGACCAGACAAGACTGGGAGCTGCAGGACCGTCAGACTCACTGTGCTCTGTCAAGCCAACTGACTCCACCTCCAAATACAGGTGGAGAGCCAGTCAGAGTGAAGCTGCTGCACAGGAAGTGACTCTGACTCACTCCGCCTCGCCTCACTTGGGGCGGCAGCTGGCGAGTCTCCCACTGAGTGAGTCCCTATGACTCGTATTGTGTAGTCACTGTCATGTCCGGGCTCGAGACTCACTTGGCTCAAGGGATCGTTGGTGGCTGAGTCACAGAGTGAGTCAGGTGATCAACACACGTTTCACAGAGAGTCAACTCAAGTTGCTGCTCTTGTTCTGACTCTGGGGATCCGTGAGTCTGAGAGGAGTTTTGAGAGTCAAGTCACAGACGTCTGTGACGTCTCAAGAGCCATCAACGTGCGAGTCACAGCGGGCATCAACTCGTGAGTTTGTTGTGCTGCGTGTGATGCCCTCAGTTCAGCTTCAGAGTCATGACAGAACAGACTCCTCCTTGGAGTCAGAGTGTGAATGCCAGCCACCTCCCTCTGTGAGTCTGACTCACTTCCTGAGCCTCTTCTCTTCCTGCGGCTGCTTCAGCTCTCTCTCGTGTCTCTTCTCCAGGAATCCTCCACAAGGGCAACGGCGAGAACGTCTTCATCTCGCAGCAGCCGCCGGTGATCGGGAGCGTGATGGGCAACGGCCGGCGCCGCAGCATCTCCTGCCCGAGCTGCAACGGCCTGGCCGACGGCAACAAGCTGCTGGCGCCGGTGGCTCTGGCCTGCGGCTCGGACGGCAGCCTGTACGTGGGCGACTTCAACTACGTGAGGAGGATCTTCACCACGGGCAACGTCACCAGCGTCCTGGAGCTCAGGTACCGGCGGGCCGGTCACGTGACACTCACCTCTGCTTCTGTCCACTAACACGTCTCTCTGCTCCGCTGCTTCTGGCAGAAATAAGGACTTCAGACACAGGTAAGTCTGCGGCGGCTGCTCCTCCGGGGGGCGCGGGCGAGTGCTGTTAGGAAGACAGAGGAATGAGGAAGAAACGACACCTTCAGGGTTTGCTTGAAAAAAATCAGAATATACTGTAAATATGAAGAGGGAATCTCAGGAACCTTTTCATGAGGGAACAAAGGGCAGGTCGTTGGACTGAGTTATGAGGGAAGTTCTAGTGAAGAAGCAAGATCAGAAGAAAAAATCCCAAACAAACCATGAGGATAGAAATGTGCTGAAATGCAGAACTGACAAGATCTAAGGAGTTCAAAGGAAAGATGAAAGCGTGGCGAGGTCACGGCGCCCGGCGCCACCTGATGTGGGCTGGCAGGTGGCGGCAAGGGAACCCTCGCTCCCCGGCGCCGCCGGCTGCCTCTGGAGGCCATCGATTGATTTCCCATCACGGCTCGCGACGTCAGCCCAGGCAACATGGAGTCAAAGTGAGAATGAAAAGTTCACGTTCCCGCGCGCCGTCAAAGAGCCGAGGAATCCAGGAAGCTGCTTCCTGCTGGTGGAGCGCTGCGCTGCGCCGCCAGGTGGGCGAGCGCTCCGCCGCACGTGCTGCGCCACGCGGCAGCATCCAATTAGCATGGTTGTCGTGGAAACAGCTGGAGCGAGTGGTCGCACACACGGTCACTGGGTGGGTGGGGTCTAAAGTGTGTGTGTCGCGGGGGGTTTCACAAAGCAGGAATGCAGCTTTGGAAAGTGAAAGTGAACACAGTTGAGCCAAGGTTCACTACATGGTCTGAGCTGAGCGTGTGCGCTGCTAACCGTTAGCTGACGTCCTCTGTGTCTGTGCATGCAGCAGCAGTCCGGCGCACAAGTACTACCTGGCCACCAGCCCGGTGAGCGGCGCCGTCTACCTGTCGGACACCAGCAGCAAGAAGGTCTTCAAGGTCAAGTCCTTGAACGTGGTGAAGGACGTGGCGAAGAACCTGGAGCTGGTGGCGGGAACAGGGGACCAGTGTCTGCCGTACGACGACGGCCGCTGCGGCGACGGCGGGAAAGCTGTGGACGCCACGCTCAACAACCCCAGAGGTACCGAGGGCCCAGCCTGGCCACCTCACCTGTCACACCATGGCCTCCTCTGCCCTCAGGCATCACGGTGGACAAGTACGGGGTGGTCTTCTTTGTGGACGGAACCATGATCCGCCGGATCGACCAGAACGGAATCATCTCCACCCTCCTGGGCTTCAACGACCTGACCTCGGCGCGACCTCTCAGCTGCGACGCCATCATGGACATCTCTCAGGTACCGTCTGACCCATATCACGGCCTCCTCCACTGACGTCCCACTCACTCCGATCGACTCGCTCACGCCTTCAGTGCGGCTCAGAACGTGTGGTGTCATTGGTGTCCACCAGGGGGCGCTCCGCTGCTCACGTTAGCTCCATAGCCAGATGAGCAGAAGCGCGTGGTGTCTGTCAGTGACTCGGTAGAGTGACTCAGACTTGTGAGAATCCCAAGCTGAAGACTCCTGTCCCTGTGTCCCAGTGTTGGCGGGATGGGAGTTGCTCTCCCTCTCGCCCCGGTTTAACTGGACTCTGCAGTGCTTCACAGCGTCTCCAACAGAAGTCTACGTATGTACCTCTCAGTTGTGGCGTGTGTGAGTTTGTCGCCTCTCTTGGTGCCTCGGATGCGGGGTCAGACAGATCCAGGGTGTTAGCGGCTACCGCTAACGTCAGACCGACACCGCCGTCTCCTGCCTGCGCACGCCAGTGTGAGCGGGCACGTGACTCTGCTGCTGGTCTAAAAATAGTCCTGAGTCATGTTGATGTCAATCCCTCAGTAACGGGGAGGCTGTGATCCGGCGGCTCGGGAAATATCCCCTCATCAGTCAGAGTGGCGGGGACACCTCCTTCCAGCAGCTCCAGGGAGCCGCTGCACTCGCCTCATGAAATATTTAACCACCATGTTGACAAGGAATGGGTTTTAGGAAATTGAAAGTCTCCCCTTCGCTTCCAGAGTAAATGCACTCGGGGCTGTTGCCACGGATACGTGGGTTATGTAAGGCTGGCGATCTGGGCGGAGGTCGCGGGGGCAGCCATATTGAGCCAGGAGCCCAGTCCTGGCTCCAATTCTCACTCTCAGGAGAGCCGATATTTAGAGAGGAGAGTCGATATTCTCGTGTTGTGGTTTGTTGTGTTGGCGACTTGATGTATGTGTCATGATTGAAGCCACTGCTTTATTTTTTCTGTTCCGTTTTCCCTCTTGGTCTGTGTCTCGCTTGTTTTCTGGTGACCTTTCACGTCATGAAGAGAGAAAGGAGTCACCTTCTCAGGCTGTTATCATGCTGTCTTTGTCAGCTTGTTGACCTAAAACATATTTTCATGTCATTTTGCTTCAGCAGTTGTTGGGGAGATCCTTTAGTATCGAGAGTCCTATCGTCCCAATATGTTAAAAGCCTGAAACGTCGTTAGCAGAGCAGTGCGTCTTCTCCATGGACGGCCTCATGAGCAGATGGAGAAGACCAGCGAGTGGACTCCTGGTCCCCGCCGTGCCGCGCCTCTGCTAAACGCTCGCCCCGCCGCTCTCACCTTTGGGCGCCAGTTTTTTCTGTCTCAGTACAGTCTCTGTCTGCTCCGCAGGTGCGCCTGGAGTGGCCCACGGACCTGGCCGTCAGTCCCATGGACAACTCCCTCTTCGTCTTGGACAACAACGTGGTGCTGCAGATCTCGGAGAACCACCAGGTCCGGATCGTGGCGGGCCGGCCCATGCACTGCCAGGTCCCGGGCATCGACCACTTCCTGATGAGCAAGGTCGCCGTCCACGCCACCCTGGAGTCCGCCAACAGTCTGGCCGTGTCCCACACCGGGGTGCTGTACATTGCCGAGTCGGACGAGAAGAAGATCAACCGGGTGCGGCAGGTGTCCACCAACGGCGAGATCTCCCTGGTCGCCGGGGCGCCCAGCGGCTGCGACTGCAAGAACGACGCCAACTGCGACTGCTACTCTGGCGATGACGGCTACGCTAAGGACGCTAAGCTCAATGCGCCGTCCTCTCTGGCGGTGTGTCCGGACGGGGAACTCTTCGTGGCAGATCTGGCCAACATTCGCATCCGCTTCGTGAAGAAGAACAAGCCGTACCTGAACCCCCTCAGCATGTACGAGGTCTCCTCCCCCATCGACGACGAGCTCTACCTCTTCGACTCCAATGGCAGCCACATCTTCACCCAGAGCCTGACCACCGGCGACCATCTCTACAACCTCACCTACACCGGCGCCGGCGACCTGGCCAGCATCGCCGACAAGAACAAGAATGTGGTGACCATCAGGCGGGACTCCACGGGGATGCCTCTGTGGCTGATGGCCCCTGACGGCCAGACCTTCTGGTTCACCATGGGCACCAACAGCGCCCTGAAGACCGTGGCCGCCCAAGGTCAGGAGCTGGCGGTGATGACCTACCACGGCAGCTCGGGACTGCTGGCCACCAAGACCGACGAGAACGGATGGACCACCTTCTTTGAGTAAGTGGCTTGTGTCTGTCCTCCAAAGAACTGGCAGCTTGGAGAGTCAGGAAACTCCTGAGCCAATGAAGTGGCATCTCCACTCCGCACGAGAGCAGGGAGACGAATATAACAAACCAGATGAGAGGTCGACCTCTCATGTCGCGGCGAAGACGCTGACTCTGTTTAGAAATGACTTTGTAACAAAGGATTTCTGCGACGATAAACCCAGAGTGACGTGAGGGGCGGAGTCAGCCGTGTGACAGGCGGAGCACAGATGTGCGCGTCTCTCCGTGTCCTCTCCTCAACAGCGGAGCCGCGTCTTTCACAAGTCCCAAAGTTGCCGTTAATCCCGCCGCCGCGACTCAGACGGAGCAATCGGGTTTACGTCTAATCCATACGTTTACAGGCTGAGCGCTGCAGACGTTTAGTTGGTTCCCGGGCTTTCGCCTTGATCCCGTAAATCCAGGGAACAGTGTGAGGCAGATGAAGAGACGCGATGGCGCCGTGCGACTGAGTAGCTCAGCTGCTTCAGTCTCCCTCCACCTGGAGAGCTCCAGCTAGTGTTAGCACGCGGTGCTGCCAAAGGCTAGTGGCCAATCCTGCCGCAAGTCGCCACAACAACGAGCTTCGGACTCTCACCTTTGACCTGTGTGTTCTGGTGGTTGATCACTAGTGCTTTGGATTGTGGTCTTTTTTCCGATCACAGTTTTGTAGTCCTGGTTCATTTCAGGAACACGGTCTCAGGTCTCATGTCTCCCCCGATGCTTAGCGTTGCTCTGAGCTGCGCGCTCTTCTCGTTCTTCATTTATTCACCTTCATTTTGTCTACCGCAGGGCTTCTGAACCTTTTTGACCCCGGGGCCCACCTTTCCAGAACAGATGGACCCGTTCAATAGAACTGATTCATGACTCTCGGCCATCTTCTCCTTCGTCTTCTTCTTTCTCTGAGGGCTTCTTCCTTCAGTGGTGGCCACAGCGGATCATCCTCCTCCATCTCCCCCTGTCCTCTGCTTCCTCTGCTCTCAAACCTACAAACCTCATGTCCTCCTTCACCTCATCAATAACCATATTTAATGTACTGACACGTGAACAAAAAAGGTCCAACCAGCAACAGAACCAGATGCAAGTCATGTACGACAAGTAAAGAAAACAATACACTCCATGCACACTGTTGAGAAAACTGATAACATTTCTGAATTAAAAAAACGCGTCTAAATATTATAACATTAAAATATCATTTTATTTAAACTCCTAAGAAGATATAAGTCTTATATATATATATATATTATATATATTATATATTATATATAATATAAGTGTAAGTGAAAGCGTCGCCATAAAATGTTCTCATTCAGTGTCAAAACTGCTCCAACAGTGTTCACTGTAGGGGGCGCCATCACTTTCTTCTTCATTGTTTCTGTCCAAGAACTCCTCTGTATTTGGTGACTATCACAGACGTGCAGCGGTCAGGTCAGTTCACTGACTCACTACATGGATTAAAGCTGAGCGCTCAGTGGGTGGAACATGATCAACATCTGCCGGTGTTGCTCCTGCTCCACCTGACGCTCCTCTCTGTTGCTGCCTCTGTGGCGTCAGTTCTCATCACTTTTGAAGTGTTCAAATGATTAAAACAGCATCTTCATCCTTCACTCTCCTTTTATTATTATTAGATCAATGATAATATTTGTGTGGCAAATGACCTACAGTAGAGTCACAAATACAAACAGTATTTATTCAGTCTCTTTTGTGGCATCTCATGCCAGTGCCTGGCGTGTGTGGCATCACTGGTGTGTGGTATCACTGGCGTGTGGCATCGCTGCTGTGTGGCATCACTGCTGCGTGGCATCACTGCTGCGTGGCATCACTGGCGTGTGGCATCACTGGCGTGTGGCATCGCTGCTGTGTGGCATCACTGGTGTGTGGTATCACTGGCGTGTGGCATCACTGCTGCGTGGCATCGCTGCTGTGTGGCATCTCTGGTGTGTGGTATCACTGGTGTGTTGTATCACTGCTACGTGGCATCACTGGTGTGTGGTATCACTGATGTGTGGTATCACTAGTGTGTGGCATCACTGGCGTGTGGTATCACTGACAGGTGGCTCGTGTCTCTACAGGTACGACAGCGTTGGCCGTCTGACCAACGTCACCTCCCCAACGGGCCGCGTCAGCAGCTACCGCAGCGACGGTGACAGCTCAGTCCGGGTCCAGGCGGAGGGCTCCAACAAGGAGGACATCACAGTCACCACCAACCTGTCGGCCTCCGGAACCTTCTACACGCTCATGCAGGGTGAGTCCCTCAGCGTTTCTGCTGGAGGTTCTGCTTGGTGCCGAGTGCTGTGAGACGGGAGGATGTGCTCTGACTGGTGCAGCTTGTCCTCCACCCCTCTGTCCCCACACATCAGGCTGAAACTGAAGCCATGCAGCTCGGGTGTCCCTCACTCGTCACCTCTCACTGACCTTGTCTGCGCTGGACCAGCGGCGCCAGGATCTCAGCCCTTAATTAATTGACTGTTGTCAGCTGACGCCGCGATCACATGACAGCGACACCTTCATGCTGTTCTCTCTGCCCTCGTCCGGGCCGACCTGGCAGCGGCGGCGCGGTAATCACAGCAAGAGCTGAGGGTCACGTGATGAGGTGGCGCTCATCGGCAACACCTGCCGCGACATCGTCCTCACCTGCCGCGACATCGTCCTCACCTGCCGCGACATCGTCCTCACCTGCCGCGACATCATACACTCCTGCCGCGACATCATACACTCCTGCCATGACATCGCCCTCACCTGCCATGACATCGCCCTCACCTGCCGCGACATCGCCCTCACCTGCCGCGACATCGTCCTCACCTGCCGCGACATCATACACTCCTGCCACGACATCATACACTCCTGCCATGACATCATACACTCCTGCCATGACATCGTCCTCACCTGCCGCAACATCATCCACTCCTGCCATGACATCATCCACTCCTGCCGCGACATCGTCCTCACCTGCCGCAACATCATCCACTCCTGCCATGACATCGTCCTCACCTGCCGCAACATCATCCACTCCTGCCATGACATCGTCCTCACCTGCCGCAACATCATCCACTCCTGCCATGACATCGTCCTCACCTGCCGCAACATCATCCACTCCTGCCATGACATCGCCCTCACCTGCCGCGACATCGTCCTCACCTGCCGCGACATCGTCCTCACCTGCCGCGACATCATACACTCCTGCCACGACATCATACACTCCTGCCATGACATCATACACTCCTGCCATGACATCGCCCTCACCTGCCGCGACATCGTCCTCACCTGCCGCGACATCATACACTCCTGCCGCGACATCATACACTCCTGCCGCGACATCATACACTCCTGCCGCGACATCATACACTCCTGCCATGACATCATACACTCCTGCCATGACATCGTCCTCACCTGCCGCAACATCATCCACTCCTGCCATGACATCGTCCTCACCTGCCGCAACATCATCCACTCCTGCCATGACATCGTCCTCACCTGCCGCAACATCATCCACTCCTGCCATGACATCGCCCTCACCTGCCGCGACATCGCCCTCACCTGCCGCGACATCGTCCTCACCTGCCGCGACATCGTCCTCACCTGCCGCGACATCATACACTCCTGCCACGACATCATACACTCCTGCCATGACATCGCCCTCACCTGCCGCGACATCGTCCTCACCTGCCGCGACATCGTCCTCACCTGCCGCGACATCATACACTCCTGCCGCGACATCATACACTCCTGCCGCGACATCATACACTCCTGCCGCGACATCATACACTCCTGCCATGACATCGTCCTCACCTGCCGCAACATCATCCACTCCTGCCATGACATCATCCACTCCTGCCATGACATCGTCCTCACCTGCCGCAACATCATCCACTCCTGCCATGACATCGTCCTCACCTGCCGCAACATCATCCACTCCTGCCATGACATCGTCCTCACCTGCCGCAACATCATCCACTCCTGCCATGACATCGTCCTCACCTGCCGCGACATCGTCCTCACCTGCCGCAACATCATCCACTCCTGCCATGACATCGTCCTCACCTGCCGCAACATCATCCACTCCTGCCATGACATCGTCCTCACCTGCCGCAACATCATCCACTCCTGCCATGACATCGTCCTCACCTGCCGCAACATCATCCACTCCTGCCATGACATCGCCCTCACCTGCCGCGACATCGTCCTCACCTGCCGCGACATCGTCCTCACCTGCCGCGACATCATACACTCCTGCCACGACATCATACACTCCTGCCATGACATCGCCCTCACCTGCCGCGACATCGTCCTCACCTGCCGCGACATCGTCCTCACCTGCCGCGACATCATACACTCCTGCTGCGACATCATACACTCCTGCCGCGACATCATACACTCCTGCCATGACATCGTCCTCACCTGCCGCAACATCATCCACTCCTGCCATGACATCGTCCTCACCTGCCGCAACATCATCCACTCCTGCCATGACATCGTCCTCACCTGCCACGACATCATCCACACCTGCCGCGGCATCGTCCTCACCTGCCGCGACATCGCCCTCACCTGCCGCGACATCGCCCTCACCTGCCGCGACATCGCCCTCACCTGCCATGACATCGTCCTCACCTGCCACGACATCATCCACACCTGCCGCGGCATCGTCCTCACCTGCCGCGGCATCGTCCTCACCTGCCGCGACATCGCCCTCACCTGCCGCGACATCGCCCTCACCTGCCGCGACATCGCCCTCATCGCCGCGACATCATCCACTCCTGCCGCGACATCATACACTCCTGCCGCGGCATCGTCCTCACCTGCCAAGACATCGTCCACACCTGCCGTGGCATCGCCCTCACCTGCTGCGGCATCGTCGTCACCTGCCAAGACATCGCCCTCACCCGCCGCGACATCATCCACACCCGCCGCGGCATCGTCCTCACCTGCCACGACACCGTCCACACCTGCCGCGACATCGCCCTCACCTGCCGCGACATCGCCCTCACCTGCCGCGACATCGTCCTCACCTGCCGCGACATCGCCCTCACCCGCCGCGACATCATACACTCCTGCCGCGGCATCGTCCTCACCTGCCACGACACCGTCCACACCTGCCGCGACATCGCCCTCACCTGCCGCGACATCGTCCTCACCTGCCGCGACATCGCCCTCACCCGCCGCGACATCATACACTCCTGCCGCGACATCATACACTCCTGCCACGACATCGTACACTCCTGCCATGACATCGCCCTCACCTGCCGCGACATCGTCCTCACCTGCCGCGACATCGCCCTCACCCGCCGCGACATCATACACTCCTGCCGCGACATCATACACTCCTGCCACGACATCATACACTCCTGCCATGACATCGCCCTCACCTGCCGCGACATCGTCCTCACCTGCCGCGACATCGTCCTCACCTGCCGCGACATCATACACTCCTGCCGCGACATCATACACTCCTGCCGCGACATCATACACTCCTGCCGCGACATCATACACTCCTGCCATGACATCATACACTCCTGCCATGACATCGTCCTCACCTGCCGCAACATCATCCACTCCTGCCATGACATCGTCCTCACCTGCCGCAACATCATCCACTCCTGCCATGACATCGTCCTCACCTGCCGCAACATCATCCACTCCTGCCATGACATCGCCCTCACCTGCCGCGACATCGCCCTCACCTGCCGCGACATCGTCCTCACCTGCCGCGACATCGTCCTCACCTGCCGCGACATCATACACTCCTGCCACGACATCATACACTCCTGCCATGACATCGCCCTCACCTGCCGCGACATCGTCCTCACCTGCCGCGACATCGTCCTCACCTGCCGCGACATCATACACTCCTGCCGCGACATCATACACTCCTGCCGCGACATCATACACTCCTGCCGCGACATCATACACTCCTGCCATGACATCGTCCTCACCTGCCGCAACATCATCCACTCCTGCCATGACATCGTCCTCACCTGCCGCAACATCATCCACTCCTGCCATGACATCGTCCTCACCTGCCGCAACATCATCCACTCCTGCCATGACATCGTCCTCACCTGCCGCGACATCGTCCTCACCTGCCGCAACATCATCCACTCCTGCCATGACATCGTCCTCACCTGCCGCAACATCATCCACTCCTGCCATGACATCGTCCTCACCTGCCGCAACATCATCCACTCCTGCCATGACATCGTCCTCACCTGCCGCAACATCATCCACTCCTGCCATGACATCGCCCTCACCTGCCGCGACATCGTCCTCACCTGCCGCGACATCGTCCTCACCTGCCGCGACATCATACACTCCTGCCACGACATCATACACTCCTGCCATGACATCGCCCTCACCTGCCGCGACATCGTCCTCACCTGCCGCGACATCGTCCTCACCTGCCGCGACATCATACACTCCTGCTGCGACATCATACACTCCTGCCGCGACATCATACACTCCTGCCATGACATCGTCCTCACCTGCCGCAACATCATCCACTCCTGCCATGACATCGTCCTCACCTGCCGCAACATCATCCACTCCTGCCATGACATCGTCCTCACCTGCCGCAACATCATCCACTCCTGCCATGACATCGTCCTCACCTGCCACGACATCATCCACACCTGCCGCGGCATCGTCCTCACCTGCCGCGACATCGCCCTCACCTGCCGCGACATCGCCCTCACCTGCCGCGACATCGCCCTCACCTGCCATGACATCGTCCTCACCTGCCACGACATCATCCACACCTGCCGCGGCATCGTCCTCACCTGCCGCGGCATCGTCCTCACCTGCCGCGACATCGCCCTCACCTGCCGCGACATCGCCCTCACCTGCCGCGACATCGCCCTCATCGCCGCGACATCATACACTCCTGCCGCGACATCATACACTCCTGCCGCGGCATCGTCCTCACCTGCCAAGACATCGTCCACACCTGCCGTGGCATCGCCCTCACCTGCTGCGGCATCGTCGTCACCTGCCAAGACATCGCCCTCACCCGCCGCGACATCATCCACACCCGCCGCGGCATCGTCCTCACCTGCCACGACACCGTCCACACCTGCCGCGACATCGCCCTCACCTGCCGCGACATCGTCCTCACCTGCCGCGACATCGCCCTCACCCGCCGCGACATCATACACTCCTGCCGCGACATCATACACTCCTGCCACGACATCGTACACTCCTGCCATGACATCGCCCTCACCTGCCGCGACATCATCCACTGCTGCCATCTGCCATGACATCGCCCTCACCTGCCGCGACATCATCCACTCCTGCCATCTGCCATGACATCGCCCTCACCTGCCGCGACATCATCCACTCCTGCCATCTGCCATGACATCGCCCTCACCTGCCGCGACATCATCCACTCCTGCCGCGACATCATCCACTCCTGCTGCGGCATCATCCACACCTGCCGCGATATCGCCCTCACCTGCTGCGACATCGCCCTCACCTGCCGCGACATCATCCTCACCTGCCGCGACATCATCCACTCCTGCCGCGACATCATCCACTCCTGCTGCGGCATCATCCACACCTGCCGCGATATCGCCCTCACCTGCCGCGGCATCATCCTCTCCTGCCGCGACATCGCCCTCACCTGCCGCGACATCATCCACTGCTGCCATCTGCCATGACATCGCCCTCACCTGCCGCGACATCATCCACTCCTGCCATCTGCCATGACATCGCCCTCACCTGCCGCGACATCATCCACTCCTGCCATCTGCCATGACATCGCCCTCACCTGCCGCGACATCATCCACTCCTGCCGCGACATCATCCACTCCTGCTGCGGCATCATCCACACCTGCCGCGATATCGCCCTCACCTGCCGCGGCATCATCCTCTCCTGCCGCGACATCGCCCTCACCTGCCGCGGCATCGTCCTCACCTGCCACGACACCGTCCACACCTGCCGCGACATCGCTCTCACCTGCCGCGATATCGTCCTCACCTGCCATGACATCGTCCTCTCCTGCCGTGACATCATACACTCCTGCCGCGACATCGCCCACACCTGCCGCGACATTGTCCTCACCTGCCGCGACATCGCCCTTACCTGCCGCAACATCGCCCTCACCTGCCGCGACATCGCCCTCACCTGCCGCGACATCGCCCTCACCCGCCGCAATATTGTCCTCACCCGCCGCAACATCGTCCTCACCCGCCGCGACATCATCCACACCTGCCGCGGCATCGTCCTCACCTGCCGCGGCATCGTCCTCAACTGCTGCAACATCGCCAACATCACATCGGGGACATGGCAACGTCAGCGACACATGACAGACTGTGACTAAATCAAAACACAACAACAGTTGTTAGTGGTCACATGACGGTCAGCTGCAGGGCGGCCGCCTGCGGACCGCCAGGTGAGCGGCACCAGTGAGCGGCAGGGGCCGCTGGACTTCCAACGGCTGCGATCAAGCCAGTGACGCGGCGCCAGCGAGCTCTTAATGAGACCCAAACTGTTGCAGGTGCTGCTCGCTGCTCTGACAGGAGCGGAGAATGTAGAGCAGACGGAGACATTAGTCGCCGGTGCCGCCCCCCTCGCTCATTAGTGTCGGCGGTGTGTGTGTGTGTGTGTGTGTGTGTGTGTGTGTGTGTGTGTGTGTGTGTGTGTGTGTGTGTGTGTGTGTGTGTGTGTGTGTGTGTGTGTGTGTGTGTGTGTGTGTGTGTGTGTGTGTGTGTGTGTGTGTGTGTGTGTGTGTGTGTGTGTGTGTGTGTGTGTGTGTGTGGCTTCTTCTTCTCTGCAGCCACTGTAAAACCTCTCTGGACCCTCAGTTATTGATCCTGGTTGTCACTGACGCGACACTCACGGAGGCTTCTGTTAAACACTGCCTCAGCGTCTCTTTCATTTGGGACGTTAGCAGCAGCAGACGCGTCTGCGCGGCGCCAGCCGTGGGTGCCAGCTCTGTGGCTCCTCCCCTTCACCCGCTCACCTTTCACCTGCTGTCGTCCTCAGATCAAGTCCGCAACAGCTACTTCATCGGCCTGGACGGCTCTCTGCGCCTGGTGCTGGCGAACGGCATGGAGGTGTCGCTGCACACCGAGCCACACCTGCTCTCCGGCACCGTCAACCCCACGGTCAGCAGGAGGAACATCACGCTGGCCATCGACAACGGCCTGAACCTGGTGGAGTGGCGGCAGAGGAAGGAGCAGGCGCGAGGGCAGGTCACGGTGTACGGACGGCGGCTGCGGGTGAGTGGCGCTCCTGGTCAAGGTCTGCCATGTCTTGGTTAGGGTTTGGGGAGAGGCTTGGCCACTGAGAGGTCCCGACAATGTCCCAACAAGGGTGAGCTGCTGCCGGCTCATCGGTTCAGGGCTGGTTCATGAGTGAGGGGGGGATGGAGATCAGATGTCTCCGGTGAAGAAAGAGCTGAGCCAGGAGACCAAGCTCTCCACTGACAGCTGGGTTCCTCCTCTGACTCTCTGAGAGAGAGAAGCTCAGGCATCCAGCAGAGACTTGCTCCAGGAGAGGGCAGTAGTGAGGATGTCTCCTGCACTATTTCAACTGGGAGGAGACCTGGGTCTGACCCAGGAGAGGTGGTTTCTCCCCTGACTCGGGAGCACCTCGGGATTCCCTCTGAAGCCCTGGTGTCTGGGCCTCTCCACTTTGGCTGCTGCCCCCACGACCCGACCGCCATAGTGGTCATGGTTTTGCTCTCACAGAACCTGATTCTGGTGCTGGGATGTAAACAACAGCAGCCTCTGATCAGGCGCCCACACGCTGAATAAATGAGCTCCACATCGCCGACCTGTGTGTTTGTGGCAGGATTCGGCGCCGGCTGTGCCACAGGCGGAGATCTGGCGGTGACCAATCACGCCCGTCAGGTGGGTTAGCCTTGGTTCAACACGGCCACGTGCGCCGCCTGAGATGAAGCCTATGTTTGCCCTCGGAGGGCTGCGGTGCTCTGGCTGACGACCGGAGGTTTGTGGAATCTCTCTGGCTCACAGAGCTCGACTGCTGAAGTGTTGGTGCAGCGGGCTCGTGGCGGTGCAGCTGCTGGTTCCTCCTCACAGCTGAAGTCACGTCTCCATGAGGCTCATGAACGTGTGAGCGTGTGCGGCTTCTGATTTGGTGCTCACAGAACGGTAGTTACATCCGGTCTGGCTGAGTCCGTGTCCAGTCGTCTGCTCGGTGTTTTTCTGTGCCATGATGTCAGCTCTGGTTCCCGTCTTGAGTCGCTGTTTGGGTTGCTGCAGCGTTAGCATGGCATGGCTGCCCTCGACAGCCCACACCTTAGTTCCAGCCTCGGTTCCTTGTTCAGCTGCCTACGGCCTGGGCTTCGCTGTGTGCGACGCAGTGTGCCGCGTTAGCTGGGACCAGAGCTTCACAGTGTTGCCAGGGTCCCAGTGAAGCCTGAAGAACAGCCAGCGGCGTTTTTCAAATGTTTCCAGGCGACAAAGTCACAAGAATGAGAAAAATTAGGACATATTAGTTATAGTTTTAGTCTGACATCAAATGGACCAGGAAAATACTGGCATCGGGCCGCGTATGGCCCCCAGGCCGCACTTTGCCCAGGTGTGAACTACATCATTGTTTTTCCTGGTGTTGCCTGTTTCTGCGGAGTGTGTTGGGTCTTCGTGGCTCTGTGGGAGCAGGGCTTGAGGGAGGGTCCGCAGGAGGTCCCCGGGCCACGCGTTGCTCCGGTCCGACTCGCAACTAAGTCTGCGCTGCTGCGGAACTTTCCGGTCGAGCAGTGTGGTCTCTGCGGGGGAGTTCCTGGACTGTGACTCCGACCCAGCTAGATTTGTCTGTGCAGCTTCCGTTTCCATGGCGACACCGTGTGACTTGCCTGCGGGCTCCCAAGCGCAGCTTCGTGCTTCTGCCCGACCTGCCGCCCAGAGTCCCGTGGTCAGTGGCGACAGAAGCAGGTGCCCCTGGCAGCGCTGAGTCAGCAGCTCTTGAACGTCTCTCGCAGGTCCACAACCGGAACCTGCTCTCCCTGGACTTCGACCGCATCACCAGGACGGAGAAGGTCTACGACGACCACCGGAAGTTCACGCTGAGGATCCACTACGACCAGGCGGGCCGGCCCACCCTCTGGGCGCCCAGCAGCCGCCTGAACGGGGTCAACGTCACCTACTCGCCCGGCGGCCACGTGGCGGGGATCCAGAGAGGAACCATGTCGGTGCGCATGGAGTACGACCAGAAGGGCCGGATCACCTCGCAGACCTTCGCCGACGGCAAGTCCTGGAGCTACACCTACCTGGACAAGGTAGGAGTCGCGGCTAGCTGAGGCGCCGGCCTCATGACCGTGTTGGCGCAGCACAGGAGGGTTCGGAAGGCGGCGTGATGGTCACGTGACCTGCGGCAGAAGCAGCTCTACAGTCTTGGTTGTTTGTTTGTTTCTTCAGTCCAGGGCTCAGGAACCTGTGGCTCACGAGCCGGGGCCACCTCAAGAGCAAGCTCAGTGACGGTGACTTCCCGTGATGCTCTGCTGCCCACTCAACCAGTCACACTCATCGATCACGAGAACGAGCTTCGTGCTGCCGTCACATCAGAGCCCTGAAGCTACAGGCGTTTTATTGACGTGACAGTGCTTAATGCACTGTTTTGGTCAGCTGACCAGCTGTGGAGGCGGAGCCATGTGGTCGCCATCAGCCACTGTGATTGGTTGACTGGACTACAAAGCATCTTGGGAAGTATTCAGGCCACCGTGACTGAGTTTGTTATTGAGAGTGATGGGACCAACGCTGAGCTATATATGTAGATATATAATGTTTATTAGTGGTGGGGCTTTAATGAGTTCATTACGATTCGTTATTTACAACAAAAAAGTAACTGAATTACGGACCAGTCTGCTCTCCAGACAGCAGGGACCCTTTGTCAGTGCAGCAGCTCCTGCTCCACTGATGCAGCCAGGATGAGAACAACAACAACAAACATGGAGGAATCCTCCCTGGACCAAAGCAAACCAAAGCAGCTGTTGGCTTTGGTTCAGGGAGGTTTTTCAGTGTCCAGGGTTTCCACCACTCTGGATGGACTTGACATTCTGATCCAGATATTCTCAAGACTTGAACAGAGCTTCAGTTGAACTCGGGTGAGATGAAGACTTGAACAGAGCTTCAGTTGAACTCGGGTGAGATCGAGACTTGAACAGAGCTTCAGTTGAACTCGGGTGAGATGGAGACTTGAACAGAGCTTCAGTTGAACTCGGGTGAGATGGAGACTTGAACAGAGCTTCAGTTGAACTCGGGTGAGATCAAGACTTGAACAGAGCTTCAGTTGAACTCGGGTGAGATCAAGACTTGAACAGAGCTTCAGTTGAACTAAGGTGAGATGGAGACTTGAACAGAGCTTCAGTTGAACTAAGGTGAGATGGAGACTTGAACAGAGCCTCCATGGTGAAACATGTGGCTTCTTGTGGCAAATATTCCACAATACCATTCAACTGCGATTCATTGAGATGAATTCATCTCAAATTCTCTCATTGACTAGATCTTTCATCGAATCGAAAACATATATAGCTCTAGCTCTGGTGGAATTACATTTGGAAAGGTGTGTTTCTTATGTGGCTCTCTCAGCCAAACCCCCTGGTTGAGTGCCCACTGCCTGTGACGCGCCGCCTGCTTCTCTCCCTGCAGTCCATGGTGCTGCTGCTCTCCAGCCAGCGACAGTACATCTTCGAGTTCGACAGGAACGACAGGCTGTCGTCCGTCACCATGCCCAACGTGGCGCGGCAGACCCTGGAGACGTCCCGCAGCATCGGCTACTACCGCAACACCTACCGGCCGCCCGAGGGCAACGCCTCGGTGCTGCAGGACTACAGCGAGGAGGGCCAGCTGCTGCGGACCACCTACCTGGGCACCGGCCGCCGGGTCGTCTACAAGTACGGCAAGCTGTCCAAGATGCTGGAGATCCTGTACGACACCACGCGCGTGGGCTTCTCCTACGACGAGGCGGCCGGCATGCTGAAGACGGTCAACCTGCAGAGCGAGGGCTTCGCCTGCACCATCCGCTACCGGCAGATGGGCCCGCTCATCGACCGGCAGATCTTCCGCTTCAGCGAGGAGGGCATGGTCAACGCCAGGTTCGACTACGTCTACGACAACAGCTTCCGGGTCACCAGCATGCAGGCGGTCATCAACGAGACGCCGCTGCCCATCGACCTGTACCGCTACGACGACGTCTCCGGGAAGACGGAGCAGTTCGGCAAGTTTGGCGTCATCTACTACGACATCAACCAGATCATCACCACAGCTGTCATGACGCACACCAAGCACTTTGACGCCTACGGCCGCGTGAAGGAGGTGCAGTACGAGATCTTCCGCTCCCTCACCTACTGGATGATGGTGCAGTACGACAACATGGGCCGCGTGGTGGCCAAGGAGCTGAAGGTGGGGCCTTACGCCAACACCACGCGCTACACCTACGAGTACGACGCCGACAGCCAGCTGCAGGTGGTCTCCGTCAACGACAAGCCTCTGTGGCGCTACAGCTACGACCTGAACGGCAACCTGCACCTGCTGAGCCCGGGCAACAGCGCCCGCCTGACCCCGCTGCGCTACGACATCCGCGACCGCATCACTCGGCTGGGCGACGTCCAGTACCGCGTGGACGAGGACGGCTTCCTCCGGCAGCGGGGCAACGACTACTTTGAGTACGACTCGGCCGGGCTGCTGGTGAAGGTGTACAACAGGGCGAGCGGCTGGAACATCCGCTACCGCTACGACGGCGTGGGCCGGCGGGTCTCCAGCAGGAGCAGCGTGGGCCACCACCTGCAGTTCTTCTACGCCGACCTGTCCAGTCCCACCCGGGTCACCCACATGTACAACCACTCCAGCGCCGAGATCACCTCGCTCTACTACGACCTGCAGGGCCATCTGTTCGCCATGGAGCTGAGCAGCGGCGAGGAGTTCTACGTGGCCTGCGACAACATCGGGACTCCGCTGGCCGTCTTCAGCGGCTCGGGCCACATGATCAAGCAGGTGCTGCACACCGCCTTCGGCGAGGTCTACCTGGACACCAACCCCAGCTTCCAGCTCGTGGTGGGCTACCAGGGGGGTCTGTACGAGCCGCTCAGCAAGCTGGTCCACATGGGCCGGCGAGACTACGACGTGCTGGCGGGCCGCTGGACCACGCCCGACCAGGAGGTCTGGCAGAGACTCCACAGACGCCACGTGGTTCCATTCAACCTCTACATGTTCAAGAGCAACAACCCGCTGAGCAACAGTGAGGAGAACAAGTGCTACATGACCGGTGAGTGTCTGGAAACCAGCGCCTCGCCACTCGGCCGCGTCGTTTCTTTAGCTTGGCGTGTTGGTGCCTCGTCGCTTGATTTTTGGGGATTGTTTGCTGATGGTGTGTCTCTCTCTGCTCTTGACCACGAATCCCTCAAAACGCATTCCACTGTTGACGTCTGTGAGCGGATGCTGGCTAACATTAGCATGTGCTAACTTCAAGGTCAAAGGTGCATTTTTCATCGATCGCTCAAGGGCCATGTTCTGGTCCCTAGACTCATGTTTGGTCCCCAGACTCATGTTTGGTCTCCAGACTCAGGTTTGGTCTCCAGACTCAGGTTTGGTCCCCAGACTCATGTTTGGTCTCCAGACTCATGTTTGGTCTCCAGACTCAGGTTTGGTCTGCAGAGTCAGGTTTGGTCTCCAGACTCAGGTTTGGTCTCCAGACTCAGACTCTCCTCAGACTCAGGTTTGGTCTCCAGACTCAGGTTTGGTCTCCAGACTCAGGTTTGGTCTCCAGACTCATGTTTGGTCTCCAGACTCATGTTTGGTCTCCAGACTCAGGTTTGGTCTCCAGACTCAGGTTTGGTCTCCAGACTCAGGTTTGGTCCCCAGACTCATGTTTGGTCTCCAGACTCAGGTTTGGTCTCCAGACTCAGGCTTGGTCTCCAGACTCAGGTTTGGTCTCCAGACTCAGGCTTGGTCTCCAGACTCAGGCTTGGTCTCCAGACTCAGGTTTGGTCTCCAGACTCATGTTTAGTCTCCAGACTCAGGTTTGGTCTCCAGACTCAGGTTTGGTCTCCAGACTCAGGTTTGGTCTCCAGACTCATGTTTGGTCTCCAGACTCAGGTTTGGTCTCCAGACTCAGGTTTGGTCCCCAGACTCATGTTTGGTCTCCAGACTCAGGTTTGGTCTCCAGACTCAGGTTTGGTCTCCAGACTCAGGTTTGGTCTCCAGACTCATGTTTGGTCTCCAGACTCAGGTTTGGTCTCCAGACTCAGGTTTGGTCCCCAGACTCATGTTTGGTCTCCAGACTCATGTTTGGTCTCCAGACTCATGTTTGGTCCCCAGACTCAGGTTTGGTCTCCAGACTCAGGCTTGGTCTCCAGACTCAGGTTTGGTCTCCAGACTCAGGCTTGGTCTCCAGACTCAGGTTTGGTCTCCAGACTCATGTTTAGTCTCCAGACTCAGGTTTGGTCTCCAGACTCAGGTTTGGTCTGCAGAGTCAGGTTTGTCCTCAGACTCAGGTGACAGTGGTCAGTGGTCCATTACAGGGTGCCCCCTGGTGGATGCCGGCGGGCGGTTTGGGTCTGGGTCCTGGTCCGGAGCTTCTCTCACCACCTGTGTCTGGCCTCCACA